>NC_086444.1:919451650-919686344 GCF_028390025.1 Pseudophryne corroboree
GAGCGGTACTTGGCAGACAGGCAGTAGCCAAGTCAGCCACTATCTTATTTAAGTCCTCCCCAAACAGAATATCTCCCTTGAAAGGGAGTACCTCCAGGGTTTTTCTAGAGTCCAGATCCACAGACCAGGATCTCAGCCACAATATCCGGCGAGCCAGGACTGACGTAGTAGAGGCCTTGGCTGCTAGGATACCGGCATCAGAAGCCGCCTCTTTAATATAGCGAGAAGCTGTGACAATATATGACAAGCATTGTCTAGCATGGTCAGAGGAGATTTCAGCTTCTAACTCCAAGGCCCATGCTTCAATAGCCTCTGCAGCCCATGTAGCTGCAATAGTGGGCCTTTGTGCAGCACCCGTGAGGGTGTAAATCGCTTTAAGACAACCCTCCACACGTTTATCCGTAGGCTCTTTTAGAGACACGACGGTAGTGACAGGCAGAGCCGAGGAAACCACCATCCTAGCCACATGTAAGTCCACTGGAGGAGGCGTTTCCCAAATCTTAGACAGCTCTGGCGCGAGGGGATAGCGAGCCAGCATCTTCTTTTGAGGCACAAACTTCGTACCCGGGTTTTCCCAGGGTTCCTGACGTATATCCACTAGTTGATCAGAGTGAGGTAAAACTTGTTTAACCACCTTCTGACGCTTGAACCTATCAGGTTTCTTAGGAGGGACGGATGGCTCGGGATCATCCGTAATCTGTAGAATTAACTTAATAGCCTCCAAAAGATCAGGAACATCCACATGTGAACTACCCTCCCCATCAGCCGTATCTGAGTCAGAACCTGTGGGGTCAGTGTAAGTGCCGTCTTCATCAGTCAGTGACAGCAGTGGATTGTGAGGAGACAAGCGCTCGCTTAGAGGACCCCTTGGACTTAGCCGAGCGATGGTCAGACTTTTTTGTAGTCAGGGACTGGTTCAACTACTTCAATTGAGCAGATAAATCGTCCGCCCACGGCGGGTTAGCAGCAGGGACCACATACGGTTGTACCGGCATTGGGGGACCCATAGGGGGTGTTAGTTTATGAACTAGCGTATGCAGAAGCGTAGAAAAAGCAGCCCACGGTGGGTCATTATGTGCCTCCGTTGCCACAGTCCCACTGGGGGGCAATGAGCCCCCAAAACCAGAGCCCACAACTGCTATATTCCCCTGCGGCTTCAGCAACACCGGCAGTGTGTTCAGCCCCAGAACCGTTACCCTCAGAAGCAGACATGATATAAATTGCAGTATCAGGTAACACAGTACAAATGGCAGCAGCACAACACCTCTTACCCAAACCCCTGCGCAGTGTAGTCAGCACTAGCAGAGATAAAGGAGAGATATGGTGACTAAATCACAGAGAAAAAATAAGAATTTACTTACCGATAATTCTATTTCTCGGAGTCCGTAGTGGATGCTGGGGTTCCTGAAAGGACCATGGGGAATAGCGGCTCCGCAGGAGACAGGGCACAAAAGTAAAGCTTTTACAGGTCAGGTGGTGTGTACTGGCTCCTCCCCCTATGACCCTCCTCCAGACTCCAGTTAGGTACTGTGCCCGGACGAGCGTACACAATAAGGGAGGATTTTGAATCCCGGGTAAGACTCATACCAGCCACACCAATCACACCGTACAACTTGTGATCTAAACCCAGTTAACAGTATGATAACAGAGGAGCCTCTGAAAGATGGCTTCCTAAACAATAACCCGAATTAGTTAACAATAACTATGTACAAGTATTGCAGATAATCCGCACTTGGGATGGGCGCCCAGCATCCACTACGGACTCCGAGAAATAGAATTATCGGTAAGTAAATTCTTATTTTCTCTATCGTCCTAAGTGGATGCTGGGGTTCCTGAAAGGACCATGGGGATTATACCAAAGCTCCCAAACGGGCGGGAGAGTGCGGATGACTCTGCAGCACCGAATGAGAGAACTCCAGGTCCTCCTTTGCCAGGGTATCAAATTTGTAAAAATTTACCAACGTGTTCTCCCCTGACCACGTAGCTGCTCGGCAGAGTTGTAATGCCGAGACCCCTCGGGCAGCCGCCCAAGATGAGCCCACCTTCCTTGCGGAATGGGCCTTAACAGATTTAGGCTGTGGCAGGCCTGCCACAGAATGTACAAGTTGAATTTTGTTACAAATCCAACGAGCAATCGACTGCTTAGAAGCAGGTGCACCCAACTTGTTGGGTGCATACAGTATAAACAGCGAGTCAGATTTTCTGACTCCAGCCGTCCTTTAAATGTATATTTTTAAGGCTCTGACAACGTCCAACAACTTGGAGTCCTTCAAGTCGTCTGTAGCCGCAGGCACTACAATAGGCTGGTTCAGGTGAAACGCTGATACCACCTTAGGGAGAAAATGCGGACGCGTCCGCAGCTCTGCCCTATGTCGAATGGAAAATTAAATAAGGGCTTTTATAAAACAAAGCCGCCAGTTCAGATACTCTCCCGGCCGAAGCCAGGGCCAGTAACATAGTCACTTTCCATGTGAGATATTTCAAATCCACATTCTTTAGTGGTTCAAACCAATTGGATTTGAGGAAATCTAAAACTACATTTAGATCCCACGGTGCCACCTTAGGCACCACAGGAGGCTGTATATGCAGTACTCCTTTGATAAAAATCTGGACCTCAGGGACTGAGGCCAATTCTTTTTGGAAGAATATTGATAGGGCCGAAATTTGAACCTTAATAGATCCCAATTTGAGACCCATAGACAATCCTGATTGCAGGAAATGTAGGAAAACGACCCAGTTGAAATTCCTCCATCGGAGCACTCCGCTGCTCGCACCACGCAACATATTTTCGCCAAATACGGCGATAATGCTTCGCGGTGACTTCCTTCCTTGCCTTTATCAAGGTAGGAATGACTTCTTCTGGAATGCCTTTTCCTTTTAGGATCTGGCATTCAAACGCCATGCCGTCAAACGCAGCCGCGGTAATTCTTGAAAAAGACAAGTACCCTGCTGAAGCAGGTCCCTTCTCAGAAGTAGAGGCCACGGATCGTCCGTGACCATCTCTTGAAGTTCCGGGTACCAAGTCCTTCTTGGCCAATCCGGAGCCACTAGTCTTACTCCTCTTTGCCGTATAATCCTCAATACCTTTGGTATGAGAGGCAGAGGAGGAAACACATATACCGACTGGTACACCCAAGATGTTACCAGCGCGTCCACAGCTATTGCCTGCGGATCTCTTGACCTGGCGCAATACCTGTCCAGTGTTTTGTTGAGGCGAGACGCCATCATGTCCACCATTGGTTTTACCCAACGGTTTAATAGCATGTGGAAAACTTCTGGATGAAGTCCCCACTCTCCCGGGTGAAGGTCGTGTCTGCTGAGGAAGTCTGCTTCCCAGTTGTCCACGCCCGGGATGAATACTGCTGACAGTGCTATCACGTGATTCTCCGCCCAGCGAAGGATCCTGGCAGCTTCTGCCATTGCCCTCCTGCTTCTTGTGCCGCCCTGTCTGTTTACATGGGCGACTGCCGTGATGTTGTCCGACTGGATCAACACCGGTCTTCCTTGAAGCAGAGGTTCCGCCTGGCTTAGAGCATTGTAGATTGCTCTTAGTTCCAGAATGCTTATGTGAAGAGACTTTTTCAGGCTCGACCACACTCCCTGGAAATTTCTTCCCTGTGTGACTGCTCCCCAGCCTCTCAGGCTGGCCTCCGTGGTCACCAGGATCCAATCCTGCATGCCGAATCTGCGGCCCTCCAATAGATGAGCCTCCTGCAACCACCACAGAAGGGATACCCTTGTCCTCGGCGACAGGGTTATCCGCAGGTGCATCTGAAGATGCGACCCTGACCATTTGTCCAACAGATCCCTTTGCATGGAATCTGCCGAAAGGGATTGCTTCGTAAGAAGCTACCATTTTTTCCCAGGACTCTTGTGCATTGATGTACAGACACCTTTCCTGGTTTTAGGAGGTTCCTGACCAGGTCAGATAACTCCTTGGCTTTTTCTTCGGGAAGAAAAACCTTTTTCTGAACTGTGTCCAGAATCATCCCCAGGAACAGCAGACGAGTTGTCGGCATTAATTGGGATTTTGGAATATTCAGAATCCATCCGTGCTGCTTTAGCACCTCTTGAGATAGTGCTAAACCCATCTCTAGCTGTTCTCTGGACCTTGCCCTTATTAGGAGATCGTCCAAGTATGGGATAATTAATACGCCTTTTCTTCGAAGAAGAAATATTATCTCGGCCATTACCTTTGTAAAGACCCGAGGTGCCGTGGACAAACCAAACGGCAGCGTCTGAAACTGATAGTGACAGTTTTGTACAACGAACCTGAGGTACCCCTGGTGTGAGGTGTAATTGGAACGTGGAGATACGCATCCTTGATGTCCAAGGATACCATAAAGTCCCCTTCTTCCAGGTTCGCTATCACTGCTCTGAGTGACTCCATCTTGAACTTGGACTTCTTTATGTACAGGTTCAAGGACTTCAGATTTAGAATAGGCCTTACCGAGCCATCCGGCTTCGGTACCACAAAAAGAGTGGAATAATACCCCTTCCCTTGTTGTAGAAGAGGTACCTTGACTATCACCTGCTGAGAATACAGCTTGTGAATGGCTTCCAAAACCGTCTCCCTTTCTGAGGGGGACGTTGGTAAAGCAGACTTCAGGAAACGGCGAGGTGGCTCTGTCTCTAATTTCAACCTGTACCCCTGAGATATTATCTGCAGGATCCAGGGATTTACCTGCGAGTGAGCCCACTGCGCGCTGTAATTCTTGAGACGACCGCCTACCGCCCCCGAGTCCGCTTGCGAAGCCCCAGCGTCATGCTGAGGCTTTTGTAGAAGCCGGGGAGGGCTTCTGTTCCTGGGAAGGAGCTGCCTGTTGCTGTCTCTTCCCTCGTCCTCTGCCTCGTGGCAGATATGAATAGCCCTTTGCTCTCTTATTTTTAAAGGAACGAAAGGGCTGCGTTGAAAGGTCGGTGCCTTTTTCAGTTGGGGAGTGACTTGAGGTAGAAAGGTGGATTTCCCGGCCGTAGCCGTGGCCACCAAATCCGATAGACCGACCCCAAATAACTCCTCTACGCATCGCCTGTCCACTGTCGTGTCCATAAAGCTCTTCTGGCCGAAATGGACATAGCACTTACCCGTGATGCCAGTGTGCAGATATCTCTCTGTGCATCACGCATATAAAGAAATGCATCCTTTATTTGTTCTAACGACAGTAAAATATTGTCCCTGTCCAGGGTATCAATATTTTCGATCAGGGACTCTGACCAAACTACCCCAGCACTGCACATCCAGGCAGTCGCAATAGCTGGTCGTAGTATAACACCTGCATGTGTGTATATACCTTTTTGGATATTTTCCATCCTCCTATCTGATGGATCTTTAAGTGCGGCCGTCTCAGGAGAGGGTAACGCCACTTGTTTTGATGAGCGTGTTAGCGCTTTGTCCACCCTAGGAGGTGTTTCCCAGCGCTCCCTAACCTCTGGCGGGAAAGGGTATAAAGCCAATAACTACTTTGAAATTAGCAGTTTTTTATCGGGGCACCCCACGCTTCATCACACACGTCATTTAATTCTTCTGATTCGGTAAAAACTACTGGTAGTTTTTTCACACCCCACATAATACCCTGTTTAGTGGTACCTGTAGTATCAGCTAAATGTAACATCTCCTTTATTGCCAAAATCATATAACGTGTGGCCCTACTGGAAAATACGGTTGATTCGTCACCTTCACCACCGGAATCAGTGCCTGTGTCTGGGTCTGTGTCGACCGACTGAGGCAAGGGGCGTTTTACAGCCCCTGACGGTGTTCGAGGCGCCTGGACAGGCACTAATTGAGTGTCCGGCCGCCTCATGTCGGCAAACGACTGCTTAAGCGAGTTGACGCTATCCCGTAATTCCACAAATAAAGGCATCCATTCTGGTGTCGACCCCCTAGAAGGTGACATCCTCATATTTGGCAATTGCTCCGCCTCCACACCAATAACGTCCTCATACATGTCGACACACACGTACCGACACACAGCAGACACACAGGGAATGCTCTATACGAAGACAGGACCCACTAGCCCTTTGGGGAGACAGAGGGAGAGTCTGCCAGCACACACCAAAAAGCGCTATATATGACAGGGATAGCCTTATGATTAAGTGCTCCCTTATAGCTGCTTTTATATTAATATATTGCCATTTATTTTGCCCCCCCTCTCTGTTATACCCTGTTTCTGTAGTGCAGTGCAGGGGAGAGACCTGGGAGCCTTCCTGACCAGCGGAGCTGTGACAGAAAATGGCGCCGTGTGCTGAGGAGATAGGCCCCGCCCCTTTTCCGGCGGGCTCGTCTCCCGCTATTTAGTACATTTAGGCAGGGGTAAATATCTCCATATAGCCTCTGGGGCTATATGTGAGGTATTTTTAGCCTTTTTAAAGGTTTTCATTTGCCTCCCAGGGCGCCCCCCCCCCAGCGCCCTGCACCCTCAGTGACTGCCGTGTGAAGTGTGCTGAGAGGAAAATGGCGCACAGCTGCAGTGCTGTGCGCTACCTTAAGAAGACTGCAGGAGTCTTCAGCCGCCGATTCTGGACCTCTTCTTGCTTCAGCATCTGTGAGGGGGCCGGCGGCGTGGCTCCGGTGACCATCCAGGCTGTACCTGTGATCGTCCCTCTGGAGCTTCATGTCCAGTAGCCAAGAAGCCAATCCATCCTGCACGCAGGTGAGTTCACTTCTTCTCCCCTCTGTCCCTCGTTGCAGTGATCCTGTTGCCAGCAGGAATCACTGTAAAATAAAAAACCTAAGCTAAACTCTCTAAGCAGCTCTTTATGAGAGCCACCTAGAATTGCACCCTTCTCGGCCGGGCACAAAAATCTAACTGGAGTCTGGAGGAGGGTCATAGGGGGAGGAGCCAGTACACACCACCTGACCTGTAAAAGCTTTACTTTTGTGCCCTGTCTCCTGCGGAGCCGCTATTCCCCATGGTCCTTTCAGGAACCCCAGCATCCACTTAGGACGATAGAGAAATACGTAATAAAGTATATCTTTGTGAAAATCCTATATCAATATAAAACCTGACGCACCAAGCCCCCTCAGGTTATAGAATATAGGGATAGCAAGTTGAGTGAAAGACACGAAATGGACACCATTCAACTATCAAATGCACACACAGATAGTCACAGTTTGTACAATGCAGAGGTTATTACTAACAATAATACTGCACTGGACTAGCTTATATATATAGCTATATAGTCAATAGATATAACACTACACAGTAAGAACTGGATGTATATCACAGGGTAATTGTACTAGAAAACCCTGACTAAATGCACTCTTTCTTAACTATCACTGTCTAAAAAGGCAGGCAGAATACTTAAGTGTCATGTAGTCACAGCACTGACAACCAGGCGGCTTTACACAGGAGGATTTGTCCAAGCAGTCCCAGGAACAGTGAAGCTGAGGGATAATGGCACCCAGACACTGACCGGGAGTGAGGGAGAGACAGATATGCAGCTCCAGGGCGGGAACATTTGCTGGAAATGGGGGAGGGGCTCCAGGTCTAAGCCTTATCCCCCTGCTGGCAAAACCACCGGGTACTGTGGGCTTTATTAAACTGGTTTAGAGAGAAAACCTGACCTGCGCCCATGCCCTGGTGATCTAGTGGGATCGCCTGTACTGCCACAGTCTCCACCGCCAGCGCTCGCGGCCCGCCTCCCACTGACTGTGCCAGTTCGCGATAAAGACCGGGTACCGCAAGAGGGACCCACTCACCACCTCCCGAAGCTCGGCCACGCGATCCCGGAGATCCCCGTCATGTGTGCCTGACGTGAAGAAAACCGGAGCCTCCTGCTGTAGTTACCCGGCAACCAGGGCTCGGGAGTGTACAGCGCCGCTGGGGAGAACTGGAGCTGCAGCAGTGAATGTCTTCTGACATTTACCACCGCTGCTGCCCTTGAAGTCTTCACTTTTTCTTCATAAAAACGCTCTTCTTAGGGCTGCCTGGAGCAGCCCCTCTGTTAAGTGCCTGCTTACTGCAGCACCAACTACAAAACTGAGCTCCTGTGCAGGGAGGCAGGGTTATAGAGGAGGTGGCGCTGTGCATTCTGGGAACAGTCAAAGCTTTGAGCCTGTTGGTGCCTCGGATCAAGATCCTACTCTACACCCCATTGTCCATCCTTGTGGAGCCCAGTGTACCCCACAGCAGAAAGATGCATGGCGAGACAGAATAACCCACTGACCTAAAATGTTGGGAGGGGCTGCCTGGCGCTACTGAAACTTGTATGAGGACACATCTGTACTGCAGTTGTAGAATCTCTACCAATTAGACAGAAACCATATTTTCTGTAGAATTATTATGAAAGTGTAAATATTATGTTGTACACATATGAATGAACTACTGACATCCCATTGCTTTTGGGTTAGTGCGGAATTTACTTATGGGCTGCAGCCCTCCAGTAACATCAGCCACCCTCAGGGACCGCCTAGCAGTACCAGTGACTTCCCACTGGAAGCACTCCCTGCTAGTCACAGCAGGGAGTCAGTCCCAGTGGGAGGTGTTTTTTTCCCCCGGGACTGGCAGTACAGACTGCGATAGCGGTGGGAGCGCTTCCTATAGGAAGTCACTCTCCTGCTGTACCGTCAGCCCTATCTGGCTTCTATGGGCTGCAGATGATGCAATCCACAGAAGCCAGCCTGTTCCGCAGCGCCAGTGTTAATCGCCGTCCCTGGCCCCAAGCCCTGCCCATGCTGCCGCCGGCCTGAGCTACGCCTCCTTGTGACATAAGCCATCAATCACTGGGAGATCAGGGACAGCAGCCAGGAGATCAGCCAGCCCCCCCAGCCGGACAGACAGGTAAGCAGCCGCCACTGGTTAGGACCCAGCACACGAACTATACAGATGTCGGCCTGCCCATGTGTCAGTGGGGGCCAAACAAGAAGCAAAGTATTTATTTATTTGCAGTTGTTTAAGTACAACACATATAATGTGCAGTGCTAGTCATTCATATCTGTCCATACTCCATATTTCCTAAGACATTGACACAGGCACTACAATTTTGGAATGAGATAGTGCCCAGCTTAGACTCAAACCCATGACCTCAATGTTGTCAGACAGGAATGCTAACCATTGTGCCAGCATGCTGCACAGTAGGTCCAATGAGCAGAACTAGCATGCCATGAAATGGTAGCTTGATTCTTGGTTTCGTTTGGGCTATATTTCGCCATTTTATACATTTTTATCCTACCAAGTGGCAGAAGTTGATGCTGCCAAAATCCCAGATACATTATCTAGCTGTGCAAGTTCAGTATGATTTACAGACGGTTGGGATGCTGGCCGTCAGTATACCGACAACTGCATCCCGGCCGTCAGTATGCCGGCAGCGGGTCGAGCGCAAAGAGTCTCCCTGTGAGCTCATTGGCTCGCTGCGCTTGCCACAGGTTCTGTTCCCACTCTATGCGTGTCGTGGACACCCATGACTGGGAATAGCCCCTGTAAGCCGGGATTCAGACTGTCAGCATTGTCAACTGTCGGGATTCCGGTGTCGGGATCCTGACTGCCGGCAAATTAACTGCATCCCAGCTGTGCACCAGGGACAGATATTGCAGTGATTTCTAAAACATAAGTGGTCATTCCGAGTTGTTCGCTCGGTAATTTTCCTCGCATCGCAGCGATTTTCCGCTAATTGCGCATGCGCAATGTTCGCACTGCGACTGCGCCAAGTAAATTTGCTATGAAGATTGGTATTTTACTCACGGCATTACAAGGTTTTTTCTTCGTTCTGGTGATCGTAATGTGATTGACAGGAAGTGGGTGTTTCTGAGCAGAAACTGGCCGTTTTATGGGAGTGTGTGAAAAAACGCTACCGTTTCTGGGAAAAACGCGGGAGTGGCTGGAGAAACGGAGGAGTGTCTGGGCGAACGCTGGGTGTGTTTGTGACGTCAAACCAGGAACGACAAGCACTGAACTGATCGCACTGGAAGAGTAAGTCTCCAGCTACTCAGAAACTGCACAGAGAAATCTTTTCACAATATTGCTGGAGAAACGGAGTGTCTGGAGAAACGGAGGAGTGTCTGGGCGAACGCTGGGTGTGTTTGTGATGTCAAACCAGGAACGACAAGCACTGAACTGATCGCACTGGCAGAGTAAGTCTCGAGCCACTCAGAAACTGCACAGAGAAGTCTTTTCGCAATATTGCGAATCTTTCGTTCGCAATTTTGATAAGCTCAGATTCACTCCCAGTAGGCGGCGGCTTAGTGTGTGCAATGCTGCTAAAAGCAGCTTGCGAGCGAACAACTCGGAATGAGGGCCTTAGTTGAAAGTGACCAGAAACACACGGTTACAACCTGTGAAATAAGATACTGTGGCTAGAGTATGTGACTTATTTAAAGGTTGAAGAGGTTTTCCACCTCACAGGTTCAGTAATACAGTACCATAATTACACAAGTGATGAGAGTTTGGGAAGCTGATAAGCCCATTCTAACGCATGACAAACATGATTAAGGCCTTCCACTGTGGTAAATCAGCAAATTGTGCAATGTGGGATACCAAGGCATTGATCACGTTAAGGTTTGGGAACACAGGTCAATTATACAATTACTATTGATTTCCTTTTACTAGCGCTAGGCTGATTTTTCTGTCCCAAGTCATTATCGTTGCAGATATACGTAACCACACTATTAGAACTCAATTTTCCTCACACAACAGAGGGATAATTTACACATATAAGCTGTGAAATAGGTAAAAGTACATGAAAACTAACATGCCCTTTAGTTATGCGTTTAAAACGCATTCTTATGTGCTTTTATCAATAAGATTTATTGTAATGTTAGTACATATTAATGCATGAGAAACAGATCATGCAGAGTTTTAAGAATTTTAGCAGTCATGTGCCCACACATGCACGTCAGCGTTAACGTGCAAAGGACAGGGTCCTTATACCAAAATGTCCGCACATGTCCAGATATGGTTGTGCCTGCTGGTGAACATAGAGAACTCCATTATCAAATGCCCAGATACTAAGAGGCAGGACGGCTTGTAGCTCTGTAGTACACACACACTAACCTGGGATCATCCATATACCGGTATATGCCACAATGACCTGGGACCAGCCATACAGCACAAATACATACATACAGTGACCAGGGACTGTCCATATATCACAAACATATCTGTAAAACACACAGAAACCTGGGTCTACCCATACAGTACATACACACATGACTATCCACACATCACATAAACATAGAATACATATCAATCTGTCATTTTTTATTAATAGTGAAAAAATTATAGAAAGCAAGTGTTTTTCAGCATTTTGGGGTAGAGAAAAAAAAGTATTTGCAGTGATTTTTCAGTGTTTTAATACAATTTTGTAAAAGGTTGGAAAAAACTGCTTTAGGGGTATATGCAATTAGCGGCGAATCGCGGCAAATTATCGGCCGTTTTTCAACTTGACACAATTCGACAGGCTAATTTCGGCAAGTGGGTGCCGAAATTGACCATATGCAATAAAAAACGGATTCGACAGTCCCGCGGCCGAAAAACGGCCGATTTGACGGATTTTGATCCGGTTTTTTAAAAACGTGGAAAAACCCGAAAAAAAAATGGCGTGGGGTCCCCCCTCCACAGCATAACCAGCCTCGGGCTCTTTCGAGCTGGTCCTGGTTCTAAAAATCCGGGGGAAAAAATAAGAATTTACTTACCGATAATTCTATTTCTCGTAGTCCGTAGTGGATGCTGGGGACTCCGTAAGGACCATGGGGAATAGCGGCTCCGCAGGAGACTGGGCACAAAAGTAAAGCTTTAGAACTACCTGATGTGCACTGGCTCCTCCCCCCATGACCCTCCTCCAAGCCTCAGTTAGGATACTGTGCCCGGACGAGCGTACACAATAAGGAAGGATTTTGAATCCCGGGTAAGACTCATACCAGCCACACCAATCACACCATATAACTTGTGATCTAAACCCAGTTAACAGCATGATAACAGAGGAGCCTCTAGAAAAGATGGCTCACTACAGCAATAACCCGATTTTTTGGTAACAATAACTATGTACCAGTATTGCAGACAATCCGCACTTGGGATGGGCGCCCAGCATCCACTACGGACTACGAGAAATAGAATGATCGGTAAGTAAATTCTTATTTTCTCTGACGTCCTAGTGGATGCTGGGGACTCCGTAAGGACCATGGGGATTATACCAAAGCTCCCAAACGGGCGGGAGAGTGCGGATGACTCTGCAGCACCAAATGAGAGAACTCCAGGTCCTCCTCAGCCAGGGTATCAAATTTGTAGAATTTTACAAACGTATTTGCTCCTGACCAAGTAGCTGCTCGGCAAAGTTGTAAAGCCGAGACCCCTCGGGCAGCCGCCCAAGATGAGCCCACCTTCCTTGCGGAATGGGCTTTTACAGATTTTGGCTGTGGCAGGCCTGCCACAGAATGTGCAAGCTGAATTGTACTACAAATCCAACGAGCAATAGTCTGCTTAGAAGCAGGAGCACCCAGCTTGTTGGGTGCATACAGAATAAACAACGAGTCAGATTTTCTGACTCCAGCCGTCCTGGAAACCTATATTTCCAGGGCCCTGACAACGTCTAGCAACTTGGAGTCCTCCAAGTCCCTAGTAGCCGCAGGCACCACAATAGGTTGATTCAGGTGAAACGCTGAAAACCACCTTAGGGAGAAACTGAGGACAAGTCCTCAATTCCGCCCTGTCCGAATGGAAAATCAGATGAGGGCTTTTACAGGATAAAGCCGCCAATTCTGACACGCACCTGGCCCAGGCCAGGGCCAACAGCATGACCACTTTCCATGTGAGATATTTTAACTCCACATATTTAAGTGGTTCAAACCAATGTGGCTTTTGGAACCCAAAAACTACATTGAGATCCCAAGGTGCCACTGGAGGCACAAAAGGAGGCTGTATATACAGTACCCCTTTTACAAACGTCTGAACTTCAGGGACTGAAGTTAGTTCTTTTTGGAAGAAAATTGACAGGGCCAAAATTTAAACCTTAATGGACCCCAATTTCAGGCCCATAGACACTCCTGTTTGCAGGAAATGTAGGAATCGACCTAGTTGAAAATTCCTCCGTCGGGGCCTTACTGGCCTCGCACCACGCAACATATTTTCGCCAAATGCGGTGATAATGTTTTGCGGTTATATCCTTCCTGGCTTTGATCAGGATAGGAATGACTTCATCCGGAATGCCTTTCTCCTTCAGGATCCGGCGTTCAACCGCCATGCCGTCAAACGCAGCCGCGGTAAGTCTTGGAACAGACAGGATCCTTGCTGGAGCAGGTCCCTTCTTAGAGGTAGAGGCCACGGATCCTCCGTGAGCATCTCTTGAAGTTCCGGTTACCAAGTCCTTCTTGGCCAATCCGGAGCCACGAATATAGTGCTTACTCCTCTCCATCTTATGATTCTCAGTACCTTGGGTATGAGAGGTAGAGGAGGGAACACATACACTGACTGGTACACCCACTGTGTTACCAGAGCGTCTACAGCTATTGCCTGAGGGTCCCTTGACCTGGCGCAATACTTGTCGAGTTTTATAAACATGTGGAAGACTTCTGGGTGAAGTCCCCACTCTCCCGTTACTGCTGACAGTGCTATCACATGATTTTCCGCCCAGCGAAGAATCCTTGCAGCTTCTGCCATTGCCCTCCTGCTTCTTGTGTCACCCTGTCTGTTTACGTGGGTGACTGCCGTGATGTTGTCCGAATGGATCAACTCCGGGTGACCTTGAAGCAGAGGTCTTGCTGAGCTTAGAGCATTGTAAATGGCCCTTAGCTTCAGGATATTTATGTGAAGTGATGTCTCCAGGCTTGACCATAAACTCTGGAAATCCCTTCCCTGTGTGACTGCTCCCCAGCCTTGCAGGCTGGCATCCGTGGTCACCAGGACCCAGTCCTGAATGTCGAATCTGCGGCCCTCTAGAAGATGAGCACTTTGCAACCACCACAGGAGAGACACCCTTGTGCTTGGTGACAGGGTTATCCGCTGATGCATCTGAAGATGCGACCCGGACCATTTGTCCAGCAGGTCCCACTGGAAAGTTCTTGCGTGGAATCTGCCGAATGGGATTGCTTCGTAGGAAGCCACCATTTTTCCCAGAACCCTTTCATTGATGTACTGAGACTTGGCTCGGTTATAGGAGGTTCCCGACTAGCTCGGATAACTCCCTGACTTTCTCCTCCGGGAGAAACACCTTTTTCTGGACTGTGTCCAGGATCATCCCTAGGAACAGAAGACGAGTCGTCGGAATCAGCTGCGATTTTGGAATATTGAGAATCCAATCGTGCTGCCGCAACACTACCTGAGATAGTGCTACACCGACCTCCAACTGTTCCCTGGATCTTACCCTTATCAGGGAATCGTCCAAGTAAGGGATAACTAAAATTCCCTTCCTTCGAAGGAGTATCATCATTTCGGCCATTACCTTGGTAAAGACCCGGGGTGCCGTGGACCATCCATACGGCAGCGTCTGACACTGATAGTGACAGTTCTGTACCACAAACCTGAGGTACCCTTGGTGAGAAGGGTAAATTGGGACATGAAGGTAAGCATCCTTGATGTCCCGAGACATCATGTAGTCCCCTTCTTCCAGGTTCGCAATCACTGCTCTGAGTGACTCAATCTTGAATTTGAACCTCCGTATGTAAGTGTTCAAGATTTTAGATTTAGAATCGGTCTCACCGAGCCGTCCGGCTTCGGTACCACAACAGTGTGGAATAATACCCCGTTCCCTGTTGCAGGAGGGGTACCTTGATTATCACCTGCTGGGAATACAGCTTGTGAATGGCTTCCAAAACTGCCTCCCTGTCAGAGGGAGACATCGGTAAAGCCGACTTTAGGAAACGGCGAGGGGGAGACGTCTCGAATTCCAATTTGTACCCCTGAGATATCACCTGAAGGATCCAGGGGTCTACTTGCGAGTGAGCCCACTGCGCGCTGAAATTCATTGAGACGGGCCCCCACCGTGCCTGATTCTGCTTGTAAAGCCCCAGCGTCATACTGAGGGCTTGGCAGAGGCGGGAGAAGGCTTCTGTTCCTGGGAACTGGCTGATTTCTGCAGCCTTTTTCCTCTCCCTCTGTTACGGGGCAGAAATGAGGAACCTTTTGCCCGCTTGCCCACGAAAGGACTGCGCCTGATAATACGGCGTCTTCTTATGTTGAGAGGCGACCTGGGGTACAAACGTGGATTTCCCAGCTGTTGCCGTGGCCACCAGGTCTGAAAGACCGACCCCAAATAACTGCTCCCCTTAATAAGGTAATACTTCCAAATGCCGTTTGGAATCCGCATCACCTGACCACTGTCGTGTCCATAACCCTCTACTGGCAGAAATGGACAACGCACTTAGACTTGATGCCAGTCGGCAAATATTCCGCTGTGCATCACGCATATATAGAAATGCATCTTTTAAATGCTCTATAGGCAATAATATACTGTCCCTTATCTAGGGTATCAATATTTTCAGTCAGGGAATCCGACCACGCCAACCCAGCACTGCACATCCAGGCTGAGGCGATTGCTGGTCGCAGTATAACACCAGTATGTGTGTAAATACATTTTAGGATACCCTCCTGCTTTCTATCAGCAGGATCCTTAAGGGCGGCCATCTCAGGAGAGGGTAGAGCCCTTGTTCTTACAAGCGTGTGAGCGCTTTATCCACCCTAGGGGGTGTTTCCCAACGCACCCTAACCTCTGGCGGGAAAGGATATAATGCCAATAACATTTTAGAAATTATCAGTTGTTATCGGGGGAAACCCACGCATCATCACACACCTCATTTAATTTCTCAGATTCAGGAAAACTACAGGTAGTTTTTCCTCACCGAACATAATACCCCTTTTTGGTGGTACTCGTATTATCAGAAATGTGTAAAACATTTTTCATTGCCTCAATCATGTAACGTGTGGCCCTACTGGAAGTCACATTTGTCTCTTCACCGTCGACACTGGAGTCAGTATCCGTGTCGGCGTCTATATCTGCCATCTGAGGTAACGGCGCTTTAGAGCCCCTGACGGCCTATGAGACGTCTGGACAGGCACAAGCTGAGTAGCCGGCTGTCTCATGTCAACCACTGTCTTTTATACAGAGCTGACACTGTCACGTAATTCCTTCCAACAGTTCATCCACTCAGGTGTCGACCCCCTAGGGGGTGACATCACTATTACAGGCAATCTGCTCCGTCTCCACATCATTTTTCTCCTCATACATGTCGACACAAACGTACCGACACACAGCACACACACAGGGAATGCTCTGATAGAGGACAGGACCCCACTAGCCCTTTGGGGAGACAGAGGGAGAGTTTGCCAGCACACACCAGAGCGCTATATATATACAGGGATAACCTTATATAAGTGTTTTTCCCCTAATAGCTGCTGTATTTTTAATACTGCGCGTAATTAGTGCCCCCCTCTCTTTTTTAACCCTTTCTGTAGTGTAGTGACTGCAGGGGAGAGACAGGGAGCTTCCCTCCAACGGAGCTGTGAGGGAAAATGGCGCCAGTGTGCTGAGGAGATAGGCTCCGCCCCCTTCTCGGCGGCCTTATCTCCCGTTTTTCTGTGTATTCTGGCAGGGGTTAAATTCATCCATATAGCCCATGAGCTATATGTGATGCATTTTTTGCCATCAAGGTGTTTTTATTGAGTCTCAGGGCGCCCCCCCCCCCAGCGCCCTGCACCCTCAGTGACCGGAGTGTGAAGTGTGCTGAGAGCAATGGCGCACAGCTGCAGTGCTGTGCGCTACCTTGTTGAAGACAGGACGTCTTCTGCCGCCGATTTTCCGGACCTCTTCTGTCTTCTGGCTCTGTAAGGGGGCCGGCGGCGCGGCTCTGGGACCTATCCATGGCTGGGCCTGTGATCGGTCCCTCTGGAGCTAATGTCCAGTAGCCTAAGAAGCCCAATCCACTCTGCACGCAGGTGAGTTCGCTTCTTCTCCCCTTAGTCCCTCGATGCAGTGAGCCTGTTGCCAGCAGGTCTCACTGAACATAAAAAACCTAAAACTAAACTTTTCACTAAGCAGCTCAGGAGAGCCACCTAGTGTGCACCCTTCTCGTTCGGGCACAAAAATCTAACTGAGGCTTGGAGGAGGGTCATGGGTGGAGGAGCCAGTGCACACCAGGTAGTTCTAAAGCTTTACTTTTGTGCCCAGTCTCCTGCGGAGCCGCTATTCCCCATGGTCTTTACGGAGTCCCCAGCATCCACTAGGACGTCAGAGAAATTGACAGGGATCCCCCGTATTTTTAAAACCAGCACCGGGCTCTGCGCCTGGTGCTGGTGCAAAAAATACGGGGGACAAAAAGAGTAGGGGTCCCCCGTATTTTATACACCAGCATCGGGCTCCACTAGCTGGACAGATAATGCCACAGCCGGGGGTCACTTTTATACAGTGCCCTGCGGCCGTGGAATTAAATATCCAACTAGTCACCCCTGGCCGGGGTACCCTGGGGGAGTGGGGACCCCTTCAATCAAGGGGTCCCCCCCCCCAGCGACCCAAGGGCCAGGGGTGAAGCCCGAGGCTGTCCCCCCCCCATCCAAGGGCTGCGGATGGGAGGCTGATAGCCTTGAGAAATGTGAAAGAATATTGTTTTTTCCAGTAGTACTACAAGTCCCAGCAAGCCTCCCCCGCAAGCTGGTACTTGGAGAACCACAAGTACCAGCATGCGGGAGAAAAACGGGCCCGCTGGTACCTGTAGTTCTACTGGGGAAAAAATACCCAAATAAAAACAGGAGACACACACCTTGATAGTAAAACTTTATTACACAACTGCCGACACACACATACTTACCTATGTTGACCCGCCGACTGCCACAGTCTCCGACGATCCGGGGTACCTGTGAAAAAAATTAGACTCACCTCATCCAGTGTCCAGGAGATAATCCACGTACTTGGTAAAAAAAGAAAACGCATACCCGACCATGCCGGACTGAAAGGGGACCCATATTGACACATGGGACCCCTTTCCCCGAATGTGCCGGGACCCCACGTGACTCCTGTCACTGAGGTCCCTTCAGCCAATCAGGAAGCGCTACTTCCGTGGGGCTCACCTGATTGGCTGTGCGCGTCTGAGGTCAGACATCGCATAGCTCCCTCCATTACTTTCAATGGTGGGAACTTTGCCGTCAGCGGTGGGGTTACCCGCGGTCAGCCGCTGACCGCGGGTGACCTCACCGCTGACGCAAAGTTCCCACCATTGAGTATAATGAAGAGGCTTTGCGAGGCGCTGTCTGACAGCTCAGACGTCCAGCCAATCAGCAGAGTGCCAGGACGCTGCGCTCGCTGATTGGCTGAAGGGACCTCGGTGACAGCAGTCACGTGGTGTCCCGGCATTCGGGGAAAGGGGTCTGATGTGTAAACATGGGACCCCTTTCAGTCCGTGGTTCGGGTAAATGCGGTTTGTTTTTTTGCCAAGTACGTGGATTTATATCTGGACACTGGATTGAGGTGAGTATAATTTGATTCACAGGTACCCCGGATCGTCGGATCAGGAGACGTGGCAGTCGGCGGGTCAACATAGGTAAGTATGTGTGTGTCGGCAGGTGTGTAATAAAGTTTTACTCTCAAAGTGTGTGTCTCCTGTTTTTATTTGGGTATTTTTTTTCCAGTAGTACTACCGGTACCAGCGGGCCCGGTTTTCCTCCGCATGCTGGTACTTGTGGTTCTCCAAGTACCAGCTTGCGGGGGAGGCTTGCTGGGACTTGTAGTACTACAGGAAAAAAACAAATATTCTTTACATTTTCTCAAGGCTATCAACCTCCCATCCGCAGCCCTTGGATGGGGGGGACAGCCTCGGGCTTCACCCCTGGCCCTTGGGTGGCTGGGGGGGATGACCCCTTGATTGAAGGGGTCCCCACTCTCCCAGGGTACCCCGGCCAGGGGTGACTAGTTGGATATTTAATGCCACGGCCCCAGGGCGCTGTATAAAAGTGACCCCCGGCTGTGGCATTATCTGTCCAGCTAGTGGAGCCCGATGCTGGTGTATAAAATACGGGGGACCCCTACTCTTTTTGTCCCCCGTATTTTTTGCACCAGCACCAGGCGCAGAGCCCGGTGCTGGTTTTAAAAATACGGGGGATCCCCTGTCATTTTTCCCCCCGGATTTTTAGAACCAGGACCGGCTCGAAGAGCCCGAGGCTGGTTATGCTTTGGAGGGGGGACCCCACGCCATTTTTTACCGGGATTTTACCATTCCATCTAAAAAAAAATATATATATATTTTTAAAAATATATAAAAAAATACTTGTGCCTCCAAAAAAGACAAACCAAGTACCTAATCCCTTCTAATATAAATAGATATGCTATTACCAATAAAAAAAACACAAAAAAAACATGTTTTACATTTTTTTTATTAGTTTCACCCACCAAAGTGTGGCGGATTGAAAATGACGAATTTACTGTCTAAAAGCACTGTTGTCGAATTTCCAAACTTCAATTGAATATACTTTGGTCGAATTGCAGCACTTGTATCATTGCAGAAAAGTCGAATTTGACAAAAGTCGAATTTCAAAAAGTCGAATTTTGAAAGTCCGTTTTTTTGCCGGAAAGTACTGAATTGCATTGACGATTTTTTTTTTTTTTTTTGCGAAAAAGTCCAGTTTTTCGCCAATTTCGGGAATTCGACCGCAATTGCATATACCCCTTAGCCTCTATCCAAGCTCTAAAACCCCTCTCCCATCAGTACAACACTTCTACATATATGTCCTACATCATTTAACTTGTAATTGAGCTTTTTACGGAAATTAACCTGTAAACTAAAATGTCTTTATGGGCCAAATTATGCTATTTTAGCCCCTCCAAATGCATGATTATTCATTGGGAGGATTGTACCAGATGTGTCCCGACATTTTTACTCTCAAATAAATATTTTCCCTACCTTTTCGCATGCTCAGAGGGGTTTGGGAACAATAAAACCCCACACTTTTCCTCAGAAAAAATAGGATGTTAATTACCTACCGGTAAATCCTTTTCTCGTAGTCCGTAGAGGATACTGGGAATCCATTTAGTACCATGGGGGTATAGACGGGTTCACTAGGGGCCTTGGGCACTTTAAGAATTTGATAGTGTGCGCTGGCTCCTCCCTCTATGCCCCTTCTACCAGACTCTGTACCCAAAGAGATGGACATACTTTGAGAAAAGAATGGATAATAAAAATGGTGAGATTATGAACCAGCACACACAGAACAATAGAAAAGCCATGCTAACCAAACTTGAAACATGAACAGCAATGGCTGAACAAACCAGAGTACTTAACCAAGTAATAGTGAAGGAAAAACCAAGCACCGGGCAGGAGCCCAGGATCCTCTACGGACTACAAGAAAATGATTTACCGGTAGGTAATTAAAATCCTATTTTCTCTTACGTCCTAGAGGACACTGGGAATCCATTTAGTACCATAGGGAAGTACTAAAGCTCCCAAACCGGGTGGGAGAGTACTGAGGTTCCTGCAGAACTGATTGACCAAACTGAAGGTCCTCAGAGGCCAAAGTATCGAACTTGTAGAACTTTGCAAACATGTTCGAACCTGACCAAGTAGCTGCTCGGCAGAGCTGTGAAGCCGAGACACCCCGGGCATCCGCCCAAGACGAACCCACCGACCTAGTAGAGTGGGCTTGTACAGATTTTGGAACCGGCAATCCTGCCGTGGAATAAGCTTGCTGGATCGTGAGCTTGATCCAGCGTGCAATAGACTGCTTTGAAGCAGGACACCCAATTTTATGGGGATCATAGAGAACGAACAGCAAGTCGGATATTCTGTGATGAGCTGTTCTCGTTACATACACGTTCAAAGCCCTCACAACATCCAAAGACTTTGAAGTAGCAGAGGGGTCCGTCACAGCCGGACCCGCGATAGGTTGGTTGATGTGAAAAGCGGACACCACCTTAGGAAGAAATTGCTGACGAGTTCTGAGTTCAGCTCTGTCCTCATGGAAAATGAAACAGGGACTCTTGTGAGACAACACCCCTAGTTCCAATAAACGTCTTGCTGAGGCCAAGGCCAATAGTGTGATGGTCTTCCACGTAAGGTACTTTACGTCAACCTCCTGTAATGGTCCAAACCAGTCCGATTGGAGGAACTGCAGCACCAAATTGAGATCCCAAAATGCCGTGGGAGGCACAAAGGGAGGCTGGATGTGCAGAACCCCTTTCAAGAACGTCTGGACCTCAGGGAGAGAAGCCAATTATTTCTGAAAGAAAATAGACAAAGCCATAATCTTTGGACTTTAATGGAACCTAGGTGTAGGTTCACATCCACTCCCAACTGCAGAAAAAGCAGAAGTCACAGATGAAATTCCACCACAGAATATTGTCTGCTCTCACACCAAGAGAAATACTTCTTCCATATACGGTGGTAATGTTTAGATGTTACCCTTTCCTGGCTTGGATCATAGTCAGGATGACCTTGTCAGGGAATCCCTCTCCTGGCTAGGATCAGCCGTTCAAACTCCATGCCGTTAAACATAACCATGATAAGTCTTGATAGACGAACGGGCCCTGTTGCAGAAGATCCTCGCGAAGAAGCAGAGGCCACGGATCTTCGTGGAGCATCTCCAGAAGGTCCGCATACCAGGCCCTTCTTGGCCAGTCTGGAGCAGTGAGTATTGCTTGAACCTTTTCTCTTTTTATTCTTTTTAGAATTCTTGGGATCAGAGGAAGTGGAGGAAACATGTACACCATCTGATAGACCCACGGAGTTGTCAGAGAGTCTACCGTCACTGCTTGTGGGTCTCTCGACCTGAAACAATACCGCTTGAGCTTCTTGTTGATACGAGAGGCCTTAATGTCGATTTGTGGATATCCCCACTGACGTGTCAAGCATCTGAACACTTCCGGGTGAAGGCTTCACTCCCCCGGGTGCAAGTCGTGTCTGCTGAGGTAGTCTGCTTCCCAGTTGTCTACTCCTGGAATGAAGACCGCCGACAATGCCACGGCGTGTTTTTCCGCCCAGAGGAGAATTTTTGAGACCTCTGACATTGCTGCTCTACTTTTCGTTCTGCCCTGTCGGCTTATGTACGTTACCGCCTTTACATTGTCCGACTGGACTTGAATGGCCTGATTCCGACGTAGGGATGAGGCCTGTAGAAGGGCATTGTAGATAGCCCTGAGTTCCAGGATGTTTATTACAAGGACGACTTCCTGACTTGACCATTTTTCTTGAAACTGCACCCCCTTGGTGACTGCTCCCCAACCTCTGAGGCTTCCGTCCGTGGTTAGCAGAATCCAATTCTGAATCCCGAACCTCCGACCCTCGACTAGGTGAGAAGTCTGTAGCCACCACAGAAGGGAGATCCTGGCTCTTGGCGACAGACGGATCCTCTGGTGCATGTGAAGATGTGATCCGGACCATTTGTCCAATAGATCTAGCTGGAAGGTCCTCACATGAAACCTTCCGTACTGAAGCGCCTTGTAAGAGGCCACCATTTACCCCAGAAGGCGAATGTACAGATGTACCGAGATCTGGGTTGGTTTCAGGACAGCCCGAACCGTCGACTGGATTTCCATAGCCTTCTCCACAGGAAGGAAAACTCTCTGAGATTCCGTGTCCAGTATCATTCCCAGAAAGCAAAGTCTCTGCGTCAGTTCCAGGTGAGATTTTGGTAAGTTCAGAATCCACCCGTGATCCAAGAGTAGTGTGGTTGAGAGGCGAATACTGTCCATCAAACGTTCCCTGGACGGTGCCTTTATCAGAAGATCGTCCAGGTATGTAATTATGTTCACTACCTGTTTGCGGAATAGAAACATCATCTCTGCCATCACCTTGGTGAACACTCTCGGTGCCGTGGAGGGACCAAATGGCAGGACCTGGAACTGGTAGTAGCAGTCCTGCAGTGCAAACCGTAGATTAGCCTGATGAGGCGGCCAGATCGGAATGTGAAGGTACGCATCCTTGATATCCAGAGACACTAGGAATTCCCCCTCCTCCAGACCTGAGATCACCGCTCTCAGAGACTCCATCTTGAATTTGAACACTCGTAAGTACGGGTTCAACGACTTGAGGTTCAAAATCGTCCTTAACGAACTGTCCGGTTTCGGTACTACAAACAGGTTGGAATAATGGGGGTTATTCCGAACAGATCGCACGCTGCACTTCTTCGCAGCAGTGCGGTCGGGTCAGAAATGCACATGCGCGGCGTGCGCACTGCGCACACGCGTCGCTGTCCGGTGACAGCTGTTGCCGGGCAACGACGCCGGGAATGAGGAAAGCGGTCGCAGCGGCGACCGCAAGAAGATTTACAGGAGGAAGGCATGTCGGGGCGCCAACTGACCGTTTTCCGGGAGTGGTCCAGCAAACGCAGGCGTGTCCAGGCGTTTTGAGGGCGGATGTCAGACATCAAATCCGGGACCTGCATTGCTGGATCCATCGCAAATGGTAAGTAGGTCTAGGGCTGGTCTTGTTTTACGTGAAACTTTTTTAGCATAGCAGGGCTGCACAAGCGTTCGCAGCCCTGCTATGCTAAAATACACTACCCCATAGGCAGCGTCAGGTTGATCGCACGAGCATCGAAACGTTGCTACGTGCGATCGACTCGGAATGACCACCACTATCCCCTGTTTTGCAGATGAGGTGCAACTAGAACAATGACCTGAGTCTGTACCAGTTTTTGAATGACGTCCTGTAAGGTTATACTTGCTTCCTGTGAAACTGGTAAACCTGATTTGAAGAATCTGTGAGGTAGGAGCTCCTGAAACTCCAGTCTGTAGCCCTGGGAAATAAATCAATGACCCACGGATCCTGGCATGACGTTGTCCAGATGTGACTGAAAAATTGTAGTCGGGCTCCCACCTGCCGGTCTTCCAGGCATCGCAGTCCTTAGTAATCCACCCACATGCTATAATGCAGCGGTG
This sequence comes from Pseudophryne corroboree, assembly GCF_028390025.1. Taxonomy (NCBI): domain Eukaryota; kingdom Metazoa; phylum Chordata; class Amphibia; order Anura; family Myobatrachidae; genus Pseudophryne; species Pseudophryne corroboree. The sequence goes on from NC_086444.1 coordinate 919,475,435, forward strand.
GCCAACCCGCAGCTCTCGTGCCGTATGCGGCTCTTTCATCCGCCGCATGCGGCTCGGCAGGCTCCTGGCCACCGCTGCCCCCAGCCCCAGACACACGCACGCCTCTCCGGCAGCGGTGTCTTGCTTCAATTCGGCGCAAGCCCGTGAGCCAATCAGAGCTTGCGGACCGGCAGCTATGGCTCCTGACTGGCTGCCAGACCGCTAGCTTTGATTGGCTCATGGACCGGCGCCTAAAGAGAGACACTGCCACCGGAGAGAGCAGAAGCAGCGCGGTGAGCGGGAAGGGGAGCGGAACGGAGGAGGGTGGGGGGAACTGGTGAGCACTGTGGGGACATGTGTATCTGGCACTGGGGGCTTAGCAGGCACTGTGGGGACATGTGTATCTGGCACTGTGGGGACACGTGTATCTGGCACTGTGGGGACACGTGTATCTGGCACTGTGGGGACACGTGTATCTGGCACTGTGGGGACACGTGTATCTGGCACTGTGGGGACACGTGTATCTGGCACTGTGGGGACATATGTATCTGGCACTGGGGACATATATGTATCTGACACTGGGGACATATATGTATCTGGCACTGTGGAGGCATATATGTATCTGGTACTGTGGAGGCATATATGTATCTGGTACTGTGGAGACATATGTATCTGGCACTGTGGAGACATATGTATCTGGCACTGTGGAGACATATGTATCTGGCACTGTGGAGACATATGTATCTGGCACTGTGGAGGCACCCATTTTTGGGCGTTTTTATATGTATGTGGCACTGTACTGGAGCATTATATGTATCTGGCACTGTACAACATGACGAAAAACGGGGTTATGATATGAGGTCATACTTCCACAAACGTCATACCGAAAGGTGTGCTCACAAAAATGGGGTGTGGCTTTGTGACAACTAGGCCACGCCCTCATATTGACGCGCGCGCATGATAGTGGCTCTTGACTACAGATCTTTTCTGGCTCTTTGCCTCTGACTGGTTGGCCACCCCTGCTATAGTGGGTCTCTGTGCCACCCCAGCAGCTGTATACAAAGATTTTAGTGTATTCTCAATTCTACGATCAGCCGTGTCTTTTAGGGAGGCTGCACCTGGGACAGGCAATACAATTTTCTGTGACAGCCTGGAAATGGATGCATCCACTATTGGTGGATTACCCCATTTTTTTCTATCCTCAGGAGGAAAGGGAAAAGATGATATCAACCTTTTAGGGACTTGAAATTTCCTATCAGGATTAACCCACGGTTCTTCAAACAGGGTATTTAGGGGGACATTTACTAAGCAGTGATAAGAGCGGAGAAGTGAAACAGTGGAGAAGTTGCCCATGGCAACCAAAGTGAGCCAGTGGAGAAGTTGCCCATGGCAACCTATCAGCACTGAAGTACCATCTATAGTTTGCATACTATAAAATAATACAGATCTGCTGATTGGTTGATGGGGCAACTTCTCCACTGGCTCACTTCTCCGCTCTAATCACTGCTTAGTAAATGTCCCCCTCAGTTCCTTTGACACAGGAAAAGTGGCTGAGGATTTCTTTTTTACATTAAAATAAGATTCCTCAGTCTCCTCTGTTACCTTATCAGGGATATGCAGAATCTCTCTAATAGCTTCTATGACAGCCTCTATTCCTTGTGACAGAGTAGCCTCCCCCACCTCTGAGTCCATCTCCCCCTCCTCCATGTCTGACCCCTTTTTAGAGTCAGTCTGCAGGATATGGGCCAAAGGACGTTTTTGCGGCAGGGGACTGAGACGCTGGTTTGGGTCTCTGTTCATAAACTCAGTCATCGATTGTCTTAAGTATTGCGTCTCTTTCTCATTGCGGGACAATTTAGTGGAAATATTGGAGATCATTCCCCTACTGGAATCCTGGGAGGGTGCACTGCACTGAGTACACTGCAGTGAACCCACTGGAGAAGAGGAACACAGTGCCTTACATGAAACACACTCTTTGTCTGAAATACTGTGACAGAGCACACACACACACACACACACACACACACACACACACACACACACACACACAGTAACAGGTTAAAAGCACAGTTAACCCACAAAGAGCTCTTCAAGAGAGACACAGAGATAGCCTGTAGTCAGCATACAGTGCCCTTACCGCTAATGCCAAGCTTAGCCGGGTCGCAGACTAAGTACCCAGCTTGGGGATTTAGTACACTAGTAAGCGCTCCCCCCTGCTATGACCCCCTGGTACCGCTGAGGTAATCTAGAGTCTCTCCGGAGGAGCTGCGCGTCCCTGTCAGTCAGCATCTGTGTCCACTGCAAAGAGAAAATGGCGCTGGTGAGCTTCTGGATCCGCTCATAGTGAAATCCCGCCCCTTCAGTGGTGCGCTGTCTTCCCATTTTTTATACTGGCTGAGGTAATTTTTAGTGCTTAAAATGGAGTCAGTCGCCTTTTAAGTCTGTAATGCCAGTCTGGGTACTGTGTACACCTGTAGTGTACTTAGACTCAGTTCGCTCCCTCAGAAGCGGTGCGTCTGCACTGTGTACTGAGTCCTGAGACTCCGACACCCCCGTAGAAGCGTGCATCTCTCTACCCTCATGCCGCCATAATGGCCGGCGACCCGCTAACCGGGATGTCGGCTTAGTACTTCTTCTGGCTCTGTTAGGGGTGGCGGCGTGCTGCAGGAATGTACGCGTGCGAATAGTTCCCTCAGGAGCTAGTGTCCTGTCAGCGGGGAACGGAACCATTAACCCTTCAAAAATTTGGGCCGCCCCCCTAAGTCCCACGAAGCAGGCAGGCTGGTGCCATCCAGTCCTGCCTGAAAATAACAAACAGAGAAAATAAATGCAGAAAACTCTTCAGGAGCTTCCAGCGACGTGACCGGCTCCTCAGGCACATTTTCTAAGCTGAGTATGGTAGGAGGGGTATAGAGGGAGGAGCCAGCCCACACTATCAAATTCTTGAAGTGCCCAAGGCTCCTAGTGGACCCGTCTATACCCCATGGTACTGAAAGGATTCCCAGTATCGTCTAGGACGTAAGAGCAAAGTAATGCTAGTTTGGAATTGAATTGCAAATATACAGGACCCAAATCTCACCTACTGTTGTAACCCTTTTACACCACCTGAAATATCCCGGGATTTTGCACGAGAGCGCGCAAAATCCCGGGACTGCAGGCGGTGTAAAAGGGTCCTTCTCCTAAACCCCGGGTCCACTTTCCCGGGAATCCAACACGGCAAATACGCAGGGTTGGACACGGGAAAGACCCGGGAAGAAGGCGGTGTAAATGGGTAAGCCGGGTCACCCGACCCGGCACCCATTTACAGCATGGCAAACCTCCCGTACCGCAGTGTCCGGTGGGCGGTCGGTATGCAGACAGCGTGCGCCGTGCTGGTTGCCATGCTGCGGCTGGAGACATGGCACATGCTGTCTATGCAGACAGCAGCACCATGCCTGGTGCCTGGAAGCGCCGGAGGCTGGGGGCAGCACAGCAGCTTCCAGATTGCTGTGCTTGCCCCCGGCGAGACACTCCGGAGTCCCGATCTGCAGTGTGGGCCGGCGCTTGGAGATGGCATCAACTCTAAGCGCCGGCCCACAAGACAGTGCACCCGGGTGCAGTGTAAACGGTGCTGATCCAGGAATATCCCGGATCGGCACTGCAGTGTAAATGGAGGGAGTCCCGAGTCTGACCCGGCTTGGAACCGTGTTACAAATCCTGGGTCAGACCCGGGAATTTGGTGTAAAAGGGGTAAACCTCTACAAGGGTGCAGGACTTCCTGCTCCAACCCTATAAAACATGATCCACGGCAGCTAGTTTTAAAGCATTATTTACATATAAATATGCAACAGAAGCACAACCCTATCTGCTTCTATTTTTTTGTGTCCTCACCTTTGCTATCCCATCATAATAGAGCCACAGAAACGAAGACATATCTAGAACGGGATGCGGTTACATTGCAGGCAGTCGGGATCCCGGTGGTCAGGATACCGACACCGGAATCCCGATCACTGACAATGCAGACACCCGAAATCCCGGCTAACAGGGGCTATTGCCACTCATGGGTGTCCACGACACCCATAGAGTGGGAACAGAAAACGCAAAAGGGGCTTCATTGCGCTCGGCCCCCTGCCAGCATTTTGGTGGCTGGGATCCCAGCATCGGAATGCTGATCGCCGGCATACTATACCCAACGCATCTAGAACAAGTAAAATGGCGCTTTAACATTGGCTGACAATGCATGAGAAAAATCTTTGAAATCTGGTACCGTCTCCATAAAATTGGGCACAAGTGATTGCTATGGCCACTAGCTGTAAAATACAATGTAAGCAATTTTAAAACTAAAAAATTCCCAAACCCAAAACTTATACATATGTGATACTTAAGTAAGTTTCTAGTAGAGTGCAACTTCTTGTGAAGGGTTGTAATTATTGAGTAGGGCTGTGGTTCCCAAACTGGGTGTTGTGGCACCTTGTGGTTCCTCAGGGCACTAGTAGGGGGTGCCATGGGCTGGTGGTCCAGGACCGGGATACGGTCATTAGGTCGACACAGCTTAGGTCGACAGTCATTAGGTCGATCACTGTCCACGTGGATCGTCAAGTATGAAAAAGTCCAAAAAAATAAGATTTTACTCACCGGTAAATCTATTTCTCGTAGTCCGTAGTGGATGCTGGGGACTCCGTAAGGACCATGGGGATTAGCGGCTCCGCAGGAGACTGGGCACAACTAAAGAAAGCTTTAGGACTACCTGGTGTGCACTGGCTCCTCCCACTAAGACCCTCCTCCAGACCTCAGTTAGGATACTGTGCCCGGAAGAGCTGACACAATAAGGAAGGATTTTGAATCCCGGGTAAGACTCATACCAGCCACACCAATCACACCGTATAACTCGTGATACTATACCCAGTTAACAGTATGAAATATAACTGAGCCTCTCAACAGATGGCTCAACAATAACCCTTTAGTTAGGCAATAACTATATACAAGTATTGCAGACAATCCGCACTTGGGATGGGCGCCCAGCATCCACTACGGACTACGAGAAATAGAATTACCGGTGAGTAAATTCTTATTTTCTCTGACGTCCTAGTGGATGCTGGGAACTCCGTAAGGACCATGGGGATTATACCGAAGCTCCCAAACGTGCGGGAGAGTGCGGATGACTCTGCAGCACCGAATGAGCAAACTCTAGGTCCTCCTCAGCCAGGGTATCAAACTTGTAGACTCTTGCAAGAGTGTTTGAACCCGACCAAGTAACAGCTCGGCAAATTTGTAAAGCCGAGACCCCTCGGGCAGCCGCCCAAGAAGAGCCCACTTTCCTCGTGGAATGGGCTTTCACAGATTTAGGGTGAGGCAGTCCAGCCGCAGAATGTGCAAGTTGAATCGTGCTACAGATCCAGCGAGCAATAGTCTGCTTAGAAGCAGGAGCACCCAGCTTGTTGGGTGCATACAGGATAAATAGCGAGTCAGTTTTCCTGACTCCAGCCGTCCTGGAAACATATACTTTTCAGGGCCCTGACTACGTCCAGTAAACTTGGAATCCTCCAAGTCCCAAGTAGCCGCAGGCACCACAATAGGTTGGTTCACATGAAAAACTGCTACCACCTTAGGAAGGAATTGGGAACGAGTCCTCAATTCCGCCTTATCCATATAAAATACAGATAAGGGCTTTTGACAAAGCCGCCAATTCTGATACATGCCTGGCCGACGCCAAGACCCACAGCATGACCAGTTTCCACGTGAGGTATTGTAGCTCCATGGATTTAAGTGGCTCAACTCAATGCGACTTCAGGAAATCCAACACTACGTTGAGATCCCACGGTGCCACTGGAGGCACAAACGGGGGCTGACTATGCAGCACTCCCTTAACAAAAGTCTGAACTTCAGGCAGTGAAGCCAGTTCTATTTTGGAAGAAAATCGATAGAGCCGAAATCTGGACCTTAATGGAACCCAATTTTAGGCCCATAGTCACCTCTGACTTGTAGGAAGTGCAGAAATCGACCTAGCTGAAATTCCTCCTTTGGGGCCTTACTGGCCTCACAGCACGCAACATATTTCCGCCATATGCGGTGATAATGGTTCGCGTTCACTTCTTTCCTAGCTTTAAATAGCGTAGGGATAACTTCCTCCGGAATGCCCTTTTCCTTCAGGATCCGGCGTTCAACCGCCATACCGTCAAACGTAGCCGCGGTACGTCTTGGAACAGACAGGCCCCCTGCTGCAGCAGGTCCTGTCTGAGCGGCAGAGGCCATGGGTCCTCTGAGATAATTTCTTGGAGTTCTGGGTACCAAGCTCTTCTTTGCCACCCGGAACAATGAGTATAGTTCTTACTCCTCTCCTTCTTATTATTCTCATTACCCTGGGTATGAGAGGCAGAGAAGGGAACACATACACCGACTGGTACACCCACGGTGTTACCAGAGCGTCCACAGCTATCGCCTGAGGGTCCCTTGACCTGGCGCAATATCTTTGTAGCTTTTTGTTGAGGCGGGACGCCATCCTGTCCACCTGTGGCCTTTCCCCACGGTGTACAATCATTTGGAAAACTTCTGGATGAAGTCCCCACTCTCCCGGGTGGAGGTCGTGTCTGCTGAGAAAGTCTGCTTCTCAGTTGTCCACTCCGGGAATGAACACTGCTGACAGTGCTAACACATGATTTTCCGCCCATCGGAGAATCCTTGTGGCTTCTGCCATCGCCATCCTGCTTCTTGTGCCGCCCTGTCGGTTTACATGAGCGACCGCCGTGATGTTGTCTGACTGGATCAGCACCGGCCGGTGTTGAAGCAGGGGTCTAGCCTGACTTAGGGCATTGTAAATGGCCCATAGTTCCAGAACATTTATGTGTAGGGAAGTCTCCTGACTTTTCCATAGGCCTTGGAAGTTTCTTCCCTGTGTGACTGCCCCACAGCCTTGAAGGCTGGCATCCGTGGTCACCAGGACCCAGTCCTGTATGCCGAATCTGCGGCCCCCTAGAAGATGAGCACTCTGCAGTCACCACCACAGCGACACCCTGGCCCTTGGAGACAGGGTTATCCGCCGATGCATCTGAGGATGCGACCCGGACCACTTGTCCAACAGATCCCACTGAAAGATCCTTGCATGGGACTTGGCGAATGGAAATTCTCGTAAGAAGCTACCATCTTTCCCAAGGCTCGCATGCATTGATGCACCGATACCTGTATTTGTATTAGGAGGTCTCCGTCTAGAGACGCCAACTCCTTGGACTTCTCCTCCAGGAGAAACCCTTTTTATCCTGTTCTGTGTCCAGAACCATACCCAGGAACAGTAGACGCGTCGTAGGAACCAGCTGCGACTTTGGAATATTCAGAATCCAGCCGTGCTGTTGTAGCACTTCCCGAGATAGTGCTACTCCGACGAACAACTGCTCCCTGGACCTCGCCTTTATAAGGAGATCGTCCAAGTACGGGATAAGTACTTCGGCCATTACCTTGGTAACTACCCTCGGTGCCGGGGACAGACCAACGGCAACGTCTGGAATTGGTAATGACAATCCTGTACCACAATTTTGAGGTACACCTGGTGAAGAGGGTAAATAGGGACATGCAGGTAAGTATCCTTGATGTCCAGTGATACCCTGAAATTTTCCAGGCTTGCAATAATCGCCCTGAGCGATTCCATTTTGAACTTGAACCTTCGTATATAAGTGTTCAAGGCTTTCAATTTTAGAATGGGTCTCACCGAACCGTCTGGTTTCGGTACCACAACATTTTGGAATAGTAACCCCGGCCTTGTTGAAGGAGAGGTACCTTGATTTCACCTGCTGGAAGTACAGCTTGTGAATTGCCGCCAGTACTACCTTTCTCCGAGGGCAGCAGGCAAGGCTGATGTGAGGCAACGGCGAGGGGGAGTCGTCTCGAACTCCAGCCTGTATCCCTGTGATACTACTTGCAGAACCTAGGGATCCACCTGTGGGCAAGCCCACTGGTCCCTGCAGTTCCCGAGACGCGCCCCCACCGCACCTGTCTCCACCTGTGGAGCCCCAGCGTCATGCGGTGGACTCAGAGGAAGCGAGGGAAGATATCTGATCCTGAGAACTGGCTGACTGGTGCAGCTTTTTCCTTCTTCCCTTGTCTCTGTGCAGAAAGGAAGCGCCTTTGACCCGCTTGCTTTTCTGAAGCCGAAAGGACTGTACCTGAAAATACGGTGCTTTCTTAGGCTTTTGTGAGGAAACCTGAGGTAAAAAATTTTCTTCCCAGCTGTTGCTGTGGATACGAGGTCCTAGAGACCATCCCCAAACAATTCCTCACCCTTATAAAGGCAGAATCTCCATGTGCCTTTTAAATGCAGCATCATCTGCCTGTCCACTGCCGGGTTTCTAATACCCTCCTGGCAGAATGGACATTGCATTAATTCTGGATGCCAGCCGGCAATATCCCTCTGTGCATCCTTTATATATAAGACAACGTCTTAAATATGCTCAATGTTAGCAAAATATTATCCCTGTCTTAGCGTATTAATATTATCTGACAGGGTATCAGACCACGCTGCAGCAGCACTATTTATGCTGAGGCAATTTCAGGTTTCAGTATATAACCTGAGTGTGTAAATACAGACTTCAGGATCGCCTCCTGCTTTTTATCAGCAGGTTCCTTCAAGGTGGCCGTATCCTAAGACGGCAGTGCCACCTTTTGACAAACGTGTGAGCGCCTTATCCACCCTAAGGGATATCTCCCAACGTGACCTATCCTCTGGCGGGAAAGGGTACGCCATCAGTAACTTTTTAGAAATTACCAGTGTCTTATCGGGGGAAACCACGCTTCTTTACACACTTCATTCATTCATCTGATGGGGGAACAAAACACTGGCTGCTTTTTCTCCCCAAAAATAAACCCCTTTTATGTGGTACTTGGGTTCATGTCAGAAAATGCGTAACACATTTTTCATTGCCGAGATCATGTAACGGATGTTCCTAGTGGATTGTGTATATGTCTCAACCTCGTCGACACTGGAGTCAGACTCCGTGTCGACATCTGTGTCTGCCATCTGAGGTAACGGGCGTTGTTTGAGCCCCGGATGGCCTTTGAGACGCCTGGGCAGGCGCGGGCTGAGAAGCCGGCTGTCCCACAACTGTTACGTCATCCAGCCTTTTATGTAAGGAGTTGACACTGTCGGTTAATACCTTCCACCTAACCATCCACTCTCGTGTCGGCCCCACAGGGGGCGACATCCCATTTATCGGCCTCTGCTCCGCCTCCACGTAACCTTCCTCATCCAACATGTCGACACAGCCGTACCGACACACCGCACACACACAGGGAATGCTCTGACTGAGGACAGGACCCCACAAAGTCCTTTGGGGAGACCGAGAGAGAGTATGCCAGCACACACCAGAGCGCTATATAATGCAGGGATTAACACTATAACTGAGTGATTTTCCCCCAAATAGCTGCTTGTATACATATATTGCGCCTAAATTTAGTGCCCCCCCCCTCTCTTTTTAACCCTTTGAGTCTGAAAACTACAGGGGAGAGCCTGGGGAGCTGTCTTCCAGCTGCACTGTGAAGAGAAAATGGCGCCAGTGTGCTGAGGGAGAAGCCCCGCCCCTTTTTCGGCGGACTTTCTCCCGCTTTTTCTGGAATACTGGCAGGGGTAATTTTACATCTATATAGCCTCTAGGACTATATATGATGTAGATTTGCCAGCCAAGGTGTCATATATTGCCCTCAGGGCGCCCCCCCCAGCGCCCTGCACCCATCAGTGACCGGAGTGTGAGGTGTACATGAGGAGCAATGGCGCACAGCTGCAGTGCTGTGCGCTACCTTGGTGAAGACCGAAGTCTTCTGCCGCCGATTTTCCGGACTCTTCATGCTTCTGGCTCTGTAAGGGGGACGGCGGCGCGGCTCCGGGAACGAACACCAAGGTCGGGTCCTGTGGTCGATCCCTCTGGAGCTAATGGTGTCCAGTAGCCTAAGAAGCCCAAACTACCACCTGTTAGGTAGGTTCGCTTCTTCTCCCCTTAGTCCCTCGCTGCAGTGAGTCTGTTGCCAGCAGATCTCACTGTAAAATAAAAAACCTAAATATACTTTCTTTCTAGGAGCTCAGGAGATCCCCTAGTGTGCATCCAGCTCAGCCGGGCACAAGAATCTAACTGAGGTCTGGAGGAGGGTCTTAGTGGGAGGAGCCAGTGCACACCAGGTAGTCCTAAAGCTTTCTTTAGTTGTGCCCAGTCTCCTGCGGAGCCGCTAATCCCCATGGTCCTTACGGAGTCCCCAGCATCCACTTAGGACGTTAGAGAAAAGAAAATATATTGTAAAAAAAACTCATGTCGACCCTTTGACCTTTCGACCTAGTACATGTCAACCTAATGACCATGTCGACCTATTGCCCCTATCAACCTAATGCATGTTGACCTTCCATCGTCGACCCAATGACTGTCAACCTAAGTTGAGTCGACCCAACAAACCATACCACCAGGCCCAAATCATTATTAGTGGCTCATGTTATAAGCAAATACCAGTGCTGGTGGCTACCTATCATAAATTATGTGGACAAACAGAAGTGCAACCCTGTTCACCACCACATAACTGACCCTGAAGGTGACCGGTAAACAAAATTTACTAAAATAATCATTTTTGATGAATTTCTCAATAATAAAACTTTTGACCTAGGACATGAAAAAAAAATGGTGATAATGTAGAGCGCTGTGACTCAAGAAAGTTTGGGAACCTCCGGCGTAGGGTTTTAATCTTAGAGACTGAAAAATATGACGGAAAAACGTATAAATAACTTGTTCCACAATATAGTTTGCTCCACAAACAAAACAGAGAACTGATAATATTTCAGAGATAGGAGAAAGAGAGCAGGGGGAGGGGCACAAAGATATGAAAGAGACTGGAGGGGGATACAGATGACAGAAGAAGGAGATGAGAGCCATAGAGACAGACGGGGGGCAGAGAGTGGACAGGGGGAAGGATGAAAGACTGTCACCCTCCCTCTGGTGAATTATGGGTCCAAAATTATTAGAAAGATAGACAGACAGACAGACAGACAGACACAGGGGCCCGCACACCCTGCACCCATTATAGATAGCCAATGGCCTGTATAAAAATGACAGATACTACAGGGAGGAGGTGTGTGATTGCAAGCATGTTTAGATAGAGAGAGTGTGCTAATGAATATAGACATGTACAATAGATTGATAGATAGATTCAGGGAAAGCAAGCAGCACTCAAAAACGGGTGGTCTTCAGTATGCCGACTGACGGGATCCCGGCGCACAGTATACCGGCGCCGGGATCCCGACAGCCGGCATAGCGACACTTATTCTCCCTCGTGGGGGTCCACGACCCCCCTGGAGGGAGAATAAAATAGCGTGGCCACCGTGCCCGTAGCGTGGCGAGCGCAGTGAGCCCGCAAGGGGCTCATTTGCGCTCGCCACACTGTCGGTAAGCCGGCAGTCGGGCTCCCGGAGCCGGTATGCTGGTCGCCGGGAGCCCGACCGCCGGCATACCGTAGTGAACCCTTCAAAAACAATGGTAAAGTCAGTTGTGAACAATCCACATGGCACATAAACAGTAATGACACTCACCCCTCCAAAGGGAAGAGATGAGGAATCCACACTCACTGCTATGAAAGTAAAGGGACTTTACAGAAAATAGTACAGGAACACCCTTTTGGTCCACATGAAGCCTGTTCAATCATCCTTGGGTTTTGTCATATATAATTATACAACATCAATTGTATATTAACACCAAAAAGAATATTCTTCCCTAGGAGCTTCCAGCGTAAGCTTTTAAGAAGTAAATATCTGTGTAAACATTGCAGCAGGCAACCATTCAGTGTGTAACTCCAGTAAACAAGGCTGTTAAACCAAAACTATATTATCACTAGGTGCATCAATTTTTCATTCCACTCCCTACCACATGACTTACTCCACCCTACTACCTCTCCTACTGTTTCACAGGGTTGCATTGACAAGAACAGTTACCTAATATAGTATCAGGGAGCCCATCTGCTATTGGACAGCTGAGTTGCTCCGTCAAGTATGTTAATATGTTATTTCAGCTTGTAATCTAGAAGCAATGTAACATGCGGTTTGACTGAGATGATACAGGACCTCTGACAGAGCGCTACGCTATAATGCCTGCAGTTAGCCTGTAGCCAACATAAGAGAGAACTTAAACACTATTTTAAAATATAGACACAATTGTCATTTTAGTTCTACAATTTTTTTTTAAATGTTTTACCAAAATCTAACAGCATGGGCATTTTCAGTGGAATATGCACTATCACATACTAGTTCTTGGGACATTGGGCCCGATTCAGATTTGTATGCCAAGGCCTACGCAGATGCGTTTTTTTTAGCCTACGGACATGCAAAACAATGCAGGCGTAGCAGCTACCAGAGCCATTGTAAAGTAGTCCTTAGCAACTGTATAAACATACGCAGACTGGCTGTGGGAGCAGCGACGCTGCCACCATGTAATCTGCGTGCGTAATCGCAGCTGAAGGCAGAAACATGCCACGAAAACGGCTGTGACACAACTGTGTTTTTGCAGACACTCCCTGTTACCTCCCCCAAGCAGTCCCTTCCTGTCAATCACTTCGCAATTAAATACTCACAGCAAGTGTCATCGCAAAGGTACCCTGGCGTTTGCGCAGTGTGATCGCATTGCAAGTCAGGCGCATTTATTAATATTAAAAGGATATTAAATCTTACTGAAATTATCAATGGTATATTTGATTATATCAATTAATACACACCAATTAACATAAAAATTGTACTGTCTGCATACATTTAAATGTTATTCTTTTTAAATAGTATTGTCCCAATAATTAGATCTTTAAATAATTGTAGGTCATAAATATTTGTATTAGTTTTGAGGGCCCTTAATAGAGTACTAATTAGTGACAAAGTAATACGGCTCTTTATCATACAGGTTGAGTATCCCACATCCAAATATTCCGAAATACGGAATAATCCGAAATACGGAATTTTTTGAGTGAGAGTGAGATAGTGAAACCTTTGTTTTTGATGGCTCAATGTACACAAACTTTGTTTAATACACAGTTATTAAAAATATTGTATTACATGACCTTCAGGCTGTGTGTATAAGGTGTATATGAAACATAAATACATTCTGTGCTTAGACTTGGGTCCTATCACCATGATATCTCATTATGGTATACAATTATTCCAAAATACGGAAAAATCCGATATCCAAAATACTTCTGGTCCCAAGCATTTTGGATAAGGGATACTCAACCTGTATGACATAGTCTGGACAAATACATGTAACTTGAGCAATGTCTTCCGTCAAAGTATGTTTCTGGCTATTTTATCGTTACCTGCCCGCTACAAATCGCTGATACTTGCCACTGACATTCATATTTCAATTTAAGCTGGGCACACATTACACAATTCTCGGGCCAACCTGGCAGATATCGGGTCTTTGGCCTATATATATATATATATATATATATATATATATATATACACACATACATACATACATACATACATACATACAAGGGTAGTGTCCACACTCACGTGTTGCATATAAACTTGCTGGGGTGGCATCCAGATAGATGAGAAAAAATCCCACTCTAACACAAATCCAAAAAATCCAAAAAAGGCAGGAACACTCACCAGTCTTCAAAGCAGTAAAGGGTTTTTAATCAGACCATCAATGTAAAGATAAGATCAACGTTTCGGTCTATTTGCAGACCTTTGTCAAGATAGCTATATACTGAAGTAATCACCCTTATATACCCTATACTGACCCACCCACCAATTTATCAGAGCAACACCCCCACACCCCATACAAAAAAAGTAATAAACATACCAGCACCATATATATATATATATATATATATATATATATATATATATATAAAAATATGTATAAAAACAACCACCAAAACACCAGACATTACCCTACCTAATTCCAGTCATGACTGCAAGTACCGATCGTACATAAGCAAATGTAAATACATTAGTGGCCATAGTACTCCGGCGTGCATTTCATCAACATCCTTACTTCCTGTCGATGGAGCGCATCAGCTGACCGGAAGTCAAGCGCTACCACGACAGCAATACATCAAGACTAGACAGCGCTGGTTCAGCACATCCTCATAGATATATTAGGAGCACAGGCTCCCAAAAGAAACCATATAGCATTTCGTAAGACCGTCAACCGGAAGTGACGCGTTGCTATAGCAACATTACTGTATACATTAAGAAATGCTATAATTAGCGCATCCAAATCGCAACCGGCATATTAAGAATATACCCAAAATCAGGACTGGGTAGGCAGGGTGATAGTGGTATCAGGGGAGACTATGTAGTTAGGTATATATATACACATACATACACACGTAAATACACATAAGCATCCATATGTATATATAGACAACCCGCAGTACCAGTTCAATTATATACCAACATTTATAAGAAAATTCCATAAGCATGAATATTGTTTCTTAAAAAGAAGCACATATGCTCAGACTGTTGCAAGAAGATTTAGACCGTATATAGGAATACATTAGAAATAAAAAATGAAAAAATAAAAAAATAAACAGCAACTACAGATAAGCCACCATCACAGGCTCCAAAAGGAGCAAAAAATAAATAAAAAATATAAAAAAATAATAATAAGAAAGTATATAAAGAAAAAATGTATTAGAGTGAGGACCATAGTTCATTCCAGGAAAATGCAATTGTGAATTCCATCATTAAGGCCACGGGGTCTTATGGTATCTAGGCGGTGTATCCAAGCCGCCTCACGCTTCAGCAAGAGCTTAGCACGGTCTCCACCTCTACTCAGTGGTGCTACTCTATCAATCACCATACTCTTCAATGTAGCAAGAGAGTGACGTGCCTCGTAAAAATGTCTGGCCACCGGTTTATCTGAATTGCCACTGATCAAGGCTTCTCTAACAGACAGTCGATGATTTGCCATCCTTTCACGAAAAGGGCGAATTGTTTTGCCCACATAAACTAAAGAGTAGGGACATGTCAAAGTATAGACAACAAAGTCAGAGGTACAGCTCAGTCTGTGGTGGATAAATATTTTAGCACCAGTATGCGGATGGTGAAAGTAATCTCCACTTGTCATGCTCCGGCAAGTGGTGCAATTCGTGCATCTATAGCATCCCATTTTCTTAGGTACCAACCACATATCTGAGATGGAACCCAATGGTCTATCAGGCTGCATTAAAATAAGAATTTACTCACCGGTAATTCTATTTCTCGTAGTCCGTAGTGGATGCTGGGAACTCCGTAAGGACCATGGGGTATAGACGGGCTCCGCAGGAGACTGGGCACTCTTAAAAGAAAGATTAGGTACTATATCTGGTGTGCACTGGCTCCTCCCTCTATGCCCCTCCTCCAGACCTCAGTTAGGGAAACTGTGCCCGGAAGAGCTGACATTACTAGGAAAGGATTTGGAATCCAGGGTAAGACTCATACCAGCCAAACCAATCACACTGTACAACTTGTGATAACCATACCCAGTTAACAGTATGAACAACAACTGAGCCTCACTAAACGGATGGCTCATAACAATAACCCTTAGTTAAGCAATAACTATATACATGTATTGCAGAGAGTCCGCACTTGGGACGGGCACCCAGCATCCACTACGGACTACGAGAAATAGAATTACCGGTGAATAAATTCTTATTTTCTCTGACGTCCTAGTGGATGCTGGGAACTCCGTAAGGACCATGGGGATTATACCAAAGCTCCCAAACGGGCGGGAGAGTGCGGATGACTCTGCAGCACCGAATGAGCAAAGGCAAGGTCCTCCTCAGCCAGGGAATCAAACTTGTAGAACTTAGCAAATGTGTTTGAACCCGACCAAGTAGCAGCTCGGCAAAGCTGTAAAGCCGAGACCCCTCGGGCAGCCGCCCAAGAAGAGCCCACCTTCCTTGTGGAATGATCTTTTACCGATTTAGGATGCGGCAATCCTGCCGCATAATGAGCTTGCTGAATCGTGTTACAGATCCAGCACGCAATAGTTTGCTTTGAAGCAGGAGCACCCAGCTTGTTGGGCGCATGCAGGATAAACAGCGAGTCAGTTTTCCTGACTCCAGCCGTCCTGGCTACATAGATTTTCAAAGCCCTGACTACGTCTAGTAACTTGGAGTCCTCCAAGTCCCTAGTAGCCTCAGGCACCACAATAGGTTGGTTCAAATGAAACGCTGATACCACCTTAGGGAGAAATTGGGGACGAGTCCTCAATTCTGCCCTGTCCATAGGGAAGATCAGATAAGGGCTTTTACACGACAAAGCCGTCAATTCTGACACACGCCTAGCCAAAGCTAAGGCCAATAGCATGACCACTTTCCACGTGAGATATTTTAGCTCCACGGTCTTAAGTGGCTCAAACCAGTGGGATTTCAGGAAATCCAACAAAATGTTAAGATCCCAAGGTGCCACTGGAGGCACAAAAGGGGGCTGAATATGCAGCACTCCCTTAACAAACGTCTTAACTTCAGGCAGTGAAGCCAGTTCTTTTTGAAAGAAAATAGACAGGGCCGAAATCTGGACCTTTATGGATCCTAATTTTAGGCCCATAGTCATTCCTGACTGTAGGAAGTGCAGGAATCGACCCAGCTGGAATTCCTCTGTAGGGGCCATCCTGGCCTCACACCAAGCAACATATTTTCGCCATATACGGTGATAATGTTGTGCTGTCACGTCTTTCCTAGCCTTTATCAGCGTAGGAATTACTTAATCCGGAATGCCCTTTTCTGTTAGGATCCGGCGTTCAACCGCCATGCCGTCAAACGCAGTCGCGGTAAGTCTTGGAACAGACAGGGCCCCTGCTGTAACAGGTCCTGTCTGAGAGGCAGAGGCCATGGGTCCTCTGAGATCATTTCTTGTAGTTCTGGGTACCAAGTTCTTCTTGGCCAATCCGGAACGATGAGTGTAGTTCTTACTCCTCTCTTTCTTACTATCCTCAGTACCTTGGGTATGAGAGGAAGAGGAGGGAACACATAACCGACTGGTACACCCACGGTGTCACTAGTGCGTCCACAGCTATCGCCTGAGGGTCCCTTGACCGGGCGCAATATTTTTTTAGCTTTTTGTTGAACACTGCTGACAGTGCTAGCACATAATTTTCCGCCCATCGGAGAATCCTTGTGACTTCTGCCATCGCCATCCTGCTTCTTGTGCCGCCCTGGCGGTTTACATGGGCGACCGCCGTGATGTTGTCTGACTGAATCAGCACTGGTTGGTTTTGAAGCAGGGGCTCTGCTTGACTCAGGGCGTTGTAAATGGCCCTTAGTTCCAGTATATTTATGTGTAGTGAAGTCTCCTGACTTGACCACTGTCCTTGAAAGTTCCTTCCCTGAGTGACTGCCCCCCATCCTCGGAGGCTTGCGTCCGTGGTCACCAGGACCCAGTCCTGTATGCCGAATCTGCGGCCCTCGAGAAGATGAGCACTCTGCAGCCACCACAGCAGAGACACCCTGGCCCTTGGGGACAGGGTGATCAACCGATGCATCTGAAGATGCGATCCAGACCATTTGTCTAACAGATCCCACTGAAAGATCCTTGCATGGAACCTGCCGAAGGGAATTGCTTCGTAAGAAGCCACCATCTTTCCCAGGACTCGCGTGCAGTGATGCACCGACACCTGTTTTGGTTTCAGGAGGTCCCTGACCAGAGATGACAATTCCTGGGCCTTCTCCACCGGGAGAAACACCTTCTTCTGTTCTGTGTCCAGAATCATGCCCAGGAAGAGCTGACGCGTCGCAGGAATCAGCTGCGACTTTGGGATATTCAGAATCCAGCCGTGCTGTTGCAACACTTCCCAAGAAAGTGCTACGCTGACTAACAACTGCTCTCTGGACCTCGCCTTTATAAGGAGATCGTCCAAGTACGGTATAATTATAACTCCCTTCTTCCGAAGGAGTATCATCATTTCGGCCATTACCTTGGTAAATACCCTCGGTGCCGTGGACAGACCAAACGGCAATGTCTGGAATTGGTAATGACAGTCCTGTACCACAAACCTGAGGTACTCCTGGTGAGGTGGGTAAATGGGGACATGCAGATAAGCGTCCTTGATGTCCAGCGACACCATAAAATCCCCCTCTTCCAGGCTTGCAATAACCGCCCTGAGCGATTCCATTTTGAACTTGAACTTCCTTACATAAGTGTTCAAGGATTTTAAATTTAGAATGGGTCTCACCGAACCGTCTGGTTTCGGTACCACAAACATTGTAGAATAGTAACCCCGTCACTGTTGAAGGAGGGGAACTTTGATTATCACCTGCTGAAGGTACAGCTTGTGAATAGCCACCAGCACTACCTCCCTTTCCCTGGGAGCCGCTGGCAAGGCTGATTTGAGGTAACGGCGAGGGGGAGTCGCCTCGAACTTCAGCATGTATCCCTGAGATACCACTTGTAGAACCCAGAGATCCCCTGTGAGCGAACCCACTGGTCGCTGAAGTTCCGGAGACGCGCCCCCAACGCACCTGGCTCCACCTGTGGAGCCCCAGCGTCATGCGGTGGACTTAGTGGAAGCAGGGGAGGATTTTTGTTCCTGGGAACTGGCTGTCTGGTGCAGCTTTTTTCCTCTACCCCTGCCTCTGGGCAGAAAGGATGCGCCTCTGACCCGCTTGCCTCTCTGAGGCCGAAAGGACTGTACTTGATAATACGGTGCTTTCTTAGGCTGTGAGGGAACCCGAGGTAAAAAAAGTCGACTTCCCAGCTGTTGCTGTGGATACGAGGTCCGAGAGACAGTCCCCAAACAATTTCTCACCCTTATAAGGCAAAACCTCCATGTGCCTTTTAGAATCAGCATCACCTGTCCACTGCCGAGTCCATAATACTCTCCTGGCAGAAATGGACATTGCATTAATTCTAGATGCCAGCCGGCAAATGTCCCTCTGTGCATCCCTCATATACAAGACGACGTCCTTTATATGCTCTATGGTTAGCAAAATAGCATCCCTGTCGAGGGTATCAATGTTGTCTGACAGGGTATCAGACCATGCTGCTGCAGCACTACACATCCATGCTGAAGCAATAGCAGGTCTCAGTATAGTACCTGAGTGTGTATATACAGACTTCAGGATAGCCTCCTGCTTTCTATCTGCAGGCTCCTTTAGGGCGGCCGTATCCTGAGACGGCAGTGCCACCCTTTTAGATAATCGTGTGAGCGCCTTGTCCACCCTAGGGGATGTCTCCCAGCGTAATCTGTCCGTTGGCGGGAAAGGGTACGCCATCAGTAACCTCTTGGAAATCACTAGTTTCTTATCAGGGGAACACCACGCTTCTTCACCCAAATCATTTAATTCATCAGATGGGGGAAAAGTCACTGGCTGCTTTTTCTCCCCAAATATAATACCCTTTTTGTGGTAACCGGGTTAATGTCAGAAATGTGCAACACATTTTTCATTGCCGTAATCATGCATCGGATTGCCCTTGTGGACTGTACATTTGTCTCATCCTCGTCTACACTGGAGTCAGACTCCGTGTCGAAATCTGTGTCTGCCATCTGAGCTAGCAGGCGTTTTTGAGCCCCTGATGGCCTCTGAGACGCCTGGGCAGGCGCGGGCTGAGATGCCGGCTGTCCCAAGGCTGTTACGTCATCAAACCTTTTATGTAAGGAGTTGACACTGTCGGTTAATACCTTCCACATATCCATCCACTCCGGTGTCGGCCCCGTAGGGGGCGACATCACACTTATCGGCTCCTGCTCCGCCTCCACGTAGCCCTCATCAAACATGTCGACACATCCGTACCGACACACCGCACACACACAGGGAATGCTCTGACTGAGGACAGGACCCCACAAAGTCCTTTGGGGAGACAGAGAGAGAGTATGCCAGCACACACCACAGCGCTATATAACACAGGGATTTTCACTATACCGAGTGATTTTTCCCAATAGCTGCTTATTAACACAAATTGCGCCTAAATTTATGTGCCCCCCCTCTCTTTTTTACCCCTGTCGTACTGGATACTGCAGGGGAGAGCCTGGGGAGCGTCCCTCCAGCGGAGCTGTGAAGGAAAATGGCGCTGGCTGTGCTGAGGAAGATAGCCCCGCCCCCTCAGCGGCGGGCTTCTCCCGCTTTTTATAATGTTAATGGCGGGGGTTTTTGCACATATACAGTGTTATACACTGTATTATGTGCTATTTGTGCCATAAAAGTAAACTAATTGCTGCCCAGGGCGCCCCCCCCAGCGCCCTGCACCCAACAGTGACCGGAGTGTGTGGTGTGCTATGGGAGCAATGGCGCACGGCTGCAGTGCTGTGCGCTACCTTAATAAAGACAGGAGTCTTCAGCCGCCGTTTTTCATCTTTATCTTCCGTCTTCTGGCTCTGCAAGGGGGACGGCGGCGCGGCTCCGGGAACGGACGATCGAGGTCGGGCCCTGTGTTTGATCCCTCTGGAGCTAATGGTGTCCAGTAGCCTTAGAAGCACAAGCTAGCTGCAAGCAGGTAGGTTTGCTTCTCTCCCCTCAGTCCCTCGTAGCAGTGAGTCTGTTGCCAGCAGATCTCACTGAAAATAAAAAACCTAACAAATACTTTCTTTTCTAGTGAGCTCAGGAGAGCCCACTAGGTGCATCCAGCTCTGGCCGGGCACAGATTCTAACTGAGGTCTGGAGGAGGGGCATAGAGGGAGGAGCCAGTGCACACCAGATATAGTACCTAATCTTTCTTTTAAGAGTGCCCAGTCTCCTGCGGAGCCCGTCTATTCCCCATGGTCCTTACGGAGTTCCCAGCATCCACTAGGACGTCAGAGAAAATATCTTTGAGGTTGCGTGCCCGTCTGAAGCTCAATAGAGGTCTATTGGGCAGTCTCTTTATAAGTGATGGATCTGTTTTGACCACTGGCCAATGTTTGTTAACCACTCTTCGTATGGCAGGTCCAGCTGTATTGAATGTAGTCGAGACAACAAAAGGATTTTTCTCAATAACCCTCTTTGGCGAGTGCCCTGCGTGGATTTTCTTTGCCTTCTCAAGGCAGTTCACGATGGTGCGGTTATCATAGCCCCTGGCCTTAAATATATTCTTCATATCCTCCAACTGTATAGTAGTTGTATTAGGATCCGAGTTATTCCGAAGGACCCTCATAAATTGAGAGACAGGTAAATTACGTTTTAATGATCTGGGATGGTGGCTGTCAAAAGATAATAATGTATTCCTATCGGTCAGTTTTCTAAACAGTTTGTAACCATAGCCTGACTCAGTGGTATAGACGCTTACATCCAGGAAGTCAATAGACTCCCTGTCAAAATGCATAGTGAACCTAATCGGTGAGTCAAGTTGATTAAGATATTTCACATCCCAACAAGGGATTCCTCAGTATTATTCCATATCAAAAAGATATCATCAATAAATCGCCGATAGAAGGCGATACTATCCCCAAACAGCGGGAAGATGTTCTCATTCTCATAATCATCCATATATAAATTAGCGTAAGATGGGGCGATATTACTCCCCATAGCTGTACCCGCCGTTTGGAGATAGTACCGCCCCCCCAAAGCGAAAGTAGTTACATGTCAAAATTAGCTCAAGTAGCTCCATCAAAAACTCAGTCGGTGGAGTCCCAGTGTGTGAATTAATCAGAGCCCTTCTAGTAGCGGCTAAGCCAGCACCATGGGGGATCACCGTATAGAGGGACGTAACATCCAGGGTGACCAGAATCCTCTGATCAGCATATGAAAGTAAGTTCAAAAGTCTCAAAGAGTCACCCGTATCTTTTAGATAACTACTGGTTTCCTTCACACAGATCTGCAGAAAACTGTCCACATATTGAGCCACGTTGGAAAATAGTGAGTTACGTGCAGATAGTTATATCTGCCTGTCTGAGCCGTGATTTATTTGAAAAGTCTAGGAGTGCCGCACTTGGAGATTTGTGTGGATACATGTACGTGAGGGCACCCGGACGGGTACAGCAATCAGAAGGAGAGCCGGACCATACGGATATATATATATATATATATATATATATACATATACACATACATACATACATACATACATATATATATATATAAATACATTTTTCCTTTGGCCCGAGAATACAGAATATAGCTGCAGTCAGTCAATGACCTGTTTGGTCTGTCACAGACACAGTGAGTGCTGCTCTGTTGGTCCTATCAGAAAACCGTAGTTTGGAATTTATAATATATACAGAGATCTAGATTTGAAGTCCATGTGATTGTCTGAAACAAAGCAATTATTGAGTAGTGTGTACATTCCACAATTGGAATTTTTCCAGTCCTTCAGGTGTGTACCTAGCTTAAGGCTCAAAATCACTTTCTATTACATTTGGTGACTTTGGGGGCAAATTGCAAAAATATTAAGGTCCTTAATGATGGGAAAGTTATTGCTAAATGTCTATGATATCCAAATATGTAAATAATTCCTATAGACTTTTTTTTATGTCAAAATTTGAAATAAATCAGACTTCTGACTTTTGTGTGACTTTTTACATGAATTTTCCTAATTTTCAAGCCAGATAAACAAAAAAATAAACTGGCGCATGCACACACACTGTATATATATATGTATGTATATATATTGTGACAAGAACACTGGGATAGTGTTTGAGGGCAGGTATATTTGTCCCAGGTTCTTGTCTTACATGTTTTAGAAAATGTTAACTTCTAGGAAAAATGCTTTTTGTTTTGTCTGAACCTTTTCAGTTTGCTGTAAAAGCTGGGTAAAGGCTCTGAGAGAGAGATAAGGCGAGTTCTAGACATTGGGCCCAGTTCGGGTCTTTGGCCTCACAGAGGGCTAATCAGGGTTTCAGCTGTGTAAGAGTGTTATAGTGCTTCTAACCTGATTAGTATAGGCAGACTGCCTGGGAAGGCTGCAGGATCTGTGTGTGAGAGACACGTTTTCTGATGCAAGTAAGCTATACAGTATGTACTGAAGAACTCTGTGTTTTGTTTAGTGACAGTTAGGAATATCTTATGTTTAGTTAGTGCCGGACAGGCAAGGTATTTTTATTTTGGGGTTTGTTTTATTTTCTGTTTCAATAAAACTGGCCGGGGTCAGTTGTACCAGAAACTGGACTTGTGTTGTTCCTCAGCTGCTGCATGCGGCCATATTCCCCAGGAAAAGGCGCCTTGCACCCCTACAGTGTTACAACTTGGTGGAGAATGCGAGCACACCGTTCTGCGCATAAGTGAAAGCAGCAGCTTTGTGAGGCCTGCAGAAAACGGTGGTTTATGCAGATACAGCCCAGTGTGAAGTTACTGAGACTCACCCCTGAGGGTTTGATATATGTCCTGGGTGAAAGCAGCTACAAAGCCGCCTGAAAAAATCTGTCGACATGGAGGATCTGCTTAAAGCCTTGCTGCAAGCTACAGCGGCTCAGCAGGAGGCCAACCGACAGCAGCAGGTGGCAATGGAGGAAAATAGGAGACAACAGCAGGTGGCAATGGAGGAAAATAGGAGACAACAGCAGGTGGCAATGGAGGAAAATTGGAGACTACAGCAGGAGGCCAACAGACAGCAGCAGGTGGCAATGGAGGAAAATAAGAGACAACAGCAGGCAGTTGTTGATGAACTTTACAGGCAACAGCGTCAGGATAGAGAGGCCTTAGCAGAAGTGGTGCAGAGACTTGCAGCTCGGGTTGGAGATGTGGCCGTCAGTGCTCCAACCAGCTCTAGTTCTATACGGGCCAGTCACTTCCTGCAGAAAATGACAGAGGCTGATGATGTGGAGGCCTATCTGACCACGTTTGAAAGGACTGCCGAGCGTGAGAACTGGCCGAAAGCACAGTGGGCCAGTCTGCTGGCACCTTTCCTGTCAGGTGAGCCCCAAAAAGCTTACTTTGATTTAAGCCCTGCTGAGGCTCGGGACTATGATAAACTAAAGACTGAGATCCTGACCCGCCTGGGAGTCACGCTGTCAGTACGAGCACAACGGGTGCACCGTTGGCTGTACGCCATGGAGAAGCCTCCGCGCTCCCAGATGCACGACCTTATTCAGCTAACAAAAAAATGGCTACAGCCAGAGACATTAACTGGTCCCCAGATGGTGGAAAGAGTCGTCATGGACCGCTACTTGAGATCTTTGCCCATGGTCCTGCGCAAGTGGGTGAGCCATGGAAACCCGGGTACTGCTGACCAATTAGTGGACATGGTAGAGAGGTATTTGGCAGCAGAGGAACTACTGATGACCACCCAGCAACCCATAGATCCTCGACAGCGCCCTTCAGTAAAGACTGGTAAGACTGTTCCGTGGGAAAACGTTGCTGGGCGGTCAAGAGAACGCAAGGCTGGAGAGACTGTAAACACTGGCCCTGGAAACAGGCCAATGGGGCTAGAACGGTCTATGCTGCCCAAACGGGTTGATAATCGTGTGATTAAATGTTTTAGGTGTGGTATGCCAGGTCATGTTATTGCCAATTGCCCAGTCACGCAAGAACCCATGCAATGTGATGCTGCCTTTGAATGTCGCAGAATGTCTTTCTTTGCTAGGTTAGCCTGTACTGTGGTACCTTCACCTGAGCTGGAAAAACAAATGTGTGATGTGTTCTTAGAGGGTAACCGGGTAGAGGCCTTGCTAGATTCAGGAAGTTTAGTTACCCTCGTGAAAGCTGGGTTAGTGAACCCCTTAAAGGTCCAGCAAATACCTATTGGGGTAACTTGCATACATGGGGATACCCAACATTATGCCACTGCTGAGGTGAATATAGAAACTTGTTGTGGGTCAGCAATAGTTAAAGTGGGACTGGTCCCTACCTTGGTGCATGAGGCCATAATAGGGAGGGATTTTCCTCATTTTTGGAAACTGTGGGAATCACGGTTATCTACAGATGTGAGAAGTAAAAAGCCAGTTGATAATACCGGTGATTTTATGGATGTACGTGGGTCTTCGGAACTTTCTGGCCCTTTGCCTTTTGCTAGTTTGGCTGGGGAAGTGACAGATGGGGAGTCCAGTGAGGACCCTCTTGCTGGGAACAGAGACATAGTAGTTAGAACGGAAAGCGTGCCTGACCTGGAGGTAAAGAAGGATCTGTTTGCGTCTGAACAGTTAAAGGATCCTACCTTAATAAAGGCTAGAGAGAATGTTAAGGTTGTTAATGGGGAACCTGTGGTACCAGGTGACAGGGTTACGTATCCCCACATAGCCATCTGTAATGAGCTCTTGTACCACATTGTCAAAAGGGGTGAGGATGTGGTGGAACAGTTGGTAGTTTCCCAGCCTTATCGGAGAACGGTACTAGATTTAGCTCATAGTCACGTTACCGCAGGACATTTAGGGGCAGAAAAAACCACTGAAAGAGTTTTACAAAGGTTCTTTTGGCCAGGGGTTTATAAAGAAGTGTCTGAATATTGTTCTTCCTGTCCTGAATGCCAGTATCATGCCCCTAGACCCCATTTCAGGAGCCCACTAGTTCCCATGCCTATTATAGAGGTCCCGTTTGACAGAATAGCCATGGATCTCGTGGGGCCCTTGTTAAAGTCTGCTCGGGGCCATCAGTATATCCTGGTAATTATGGACTATGCCACTCGATATCCTGAGGCTGTCCCTTTACGCACTATCACAACCAAGGCGATAGCTAGGGAGCTGGTGCAGGTATTTAGTAGAGTGGGAATACCAAAAGAAATTTTGACTGACCAAGGTACTCCATTTATGTCAAGGATCATGAAAGAATTGTGCAAGTTATTTAAGGTCACTCACCTCAGGACGTCCATCTACCATCCCCAAACTGACGGGTTGGTGGAAAGGTTTAATAAAACATTAAAAAGTATGTTAAAAAAGGTTGTTGAGAGAGATGGGAAAAACTGGGATTGTTTGTTGCCCTACTTGTTAATGGCCATCAGAGAAGTTCCTCAGTCCTCTACGGGGTTTTCTCCATTTGATTTGTTGTATGGTAGACACCCCAGAGGGCTGTTGGATATTGCCAAAGAGACGTGGGAAGGACAGCCCACTCCTTATAGAAGCGTTATTGAGCATGTAACACAAATGCAGGATAGGATTGCAGCCGTGGTACCTGTTGTCAGAGAGCACATGGAACAGGCCCAAAGTGCTCAACAGAGGGTCTATAACCGGAGTGCCAAGATACGGGAATTTGCTCCTGGAGATAGAGTTCTTGTTTTGGTACCCACTGTGGAAAGCAAATTCCTAGCTAAATGTCAGGGTCCATTTGAGATTAGGGAAAAAGTGAATGAGGTTAATTACAAAGTATACCAGCCGGGAAAGAGAAAACCCGAACAGATCTACCATGTTAACTTAATCAAACCCTGGAAAGATAGGTTGTCTCTGTCAGCGGAGCCTTGCCCTTCGGTGTCTTCACCCCGGTTGCTTCCCGCAGTGAAGGTGTCAGAGACATTATCAGCTGATCAGAACAATCAGGTTAAAGAATTTCTCATCCAAAATAGGGAGGTATTTTCAGAGCTGCCTGGCCGAACGACCATAATAAAACATGACATTGTCACAGAACCAGGGGTCAGGGTTCATTTAAAGCCATATAGGATTCCTGAAGCTCAGCGAGAAGCTATTTCTAAAGAAGTTAAAACCATGTTAGAACTTGGAGTCATAGAGGAGTCTAACAGTGAGTGGTCCAGTCCCATAGTGCTCATCCCGAAGCCCGACGGTAGCATACGCTTCTGTAATGACTTTCGTAAGTTAAATGAGGTGTCCAAGTTTGACGCATACCCCATGTCCCGTGTGGATGAGCTTGTAGAAAGGCTGGGAACAGCCAGGTTTCTCACCACATTGAACCTGACCAAAGGTTACTGGCAAATACCTTTATCTGATAGCGCCAAAGAAAAAACAGCCTTTTCGGTTCCGGAGGGGCTGTACCAGTATAAGATGTTACCCTTTGGGTTGCATGGGGCTCCAGCAACCTTTCAACGGGCGATGGATAAAATTTTGAGGCCCCATAGAAAATATGCAGCTGCCTATTTGGATGATGTGGTAATTCACAGTAAAGACTGGGGGTCCCATTTGGTTAAAGTACAAGCAGTACTGGACTCAATCAGAGAGGCAGGGTTAACTGCTAACCCAAAGAAGTGCTGCCTCGCAATGGAGGAGGTCAAATACTTGGGCTTCACCATAGGCAGAGGTCTGATTAGGCCCCAATTGAATAAAGTTGATGCTATTCAAAACTGGCCTCGTCCAGTGAATAAAAAACAGGTAAGGGCTTTTTTGGGAATTACTGGGTACTATAGACGGTTTATTCCCAATTTTGCGACCACAGCGGTGCCGTTGTCAGACCTTACCAAAGGGAAGCAGTCAAATGTGGTGAAATGGAACCCTGATGCAGAAAAGGCGTTCCAAGCGTTAAAAGTGGCTTTGTGTTCACAACCGGTGTTGATAACACCAGATTTTTCAAAAGAATTTGTGGTACAGACAGATGCCTCAGAGGTAGGGATAGGTGCTGTGCTGTCCCAAACCAGAGATGGGGACGAACACCCTATCATTTATTTGAGTAGGAAACTCAATGAGCATGAAAAAAGGTATGCCATTGTGGAAAAGGAGGCTTTGGCCATTAAGTGGGCACTAGATACCTTGAGATATTACCTCTTGGGTAGACAATTCAGACTAGTGACGGATCATGCCCCTTTAAAATGGATGTATGTAAATAGAGGCAAGAATGCTCGGGTAACTAGATGGTTTCTAGCGTTGCAGGATTTTAAGTTTACTGTTGAACATAGACCGGGAACACAATTGGCCAACGCAGATGCATTGTCTCGCATCTTCTGTTTGGGGGCTACAAGTGTTCCGGCCCCTAGGTCGAAACAGGGGAGGGGGATATGTGACAAGAACACTGGGATAGTGTTTGAGGGCAGGTATATTTGTCCCAGGTTCTTGTCTTACATGTTTTAGAAAATGTTAACTTCTAGGAAAAATGCTTTTTGTTTTGTCTGAACCTTTTCAGTTTGCTGTAAAAGCTGGGTAAAGGCTCTGAGAGAGAGATAAGGCGAGTTCTAGACATTGGGCCCAGTTCGGGTCTTTGGCCTCACAGAGGGCTAATCAGGGTTTCAGCTGTGTAAGAGTGTTATAGTGCTTCTAACCTGATTAGTATAGGCAGACTGCCTGGGAAGGCTGCAGGATCTGTGTGTGAGAGACACGTTTTCTGATGCAAGTAAGCTATACAGTATGTACTGAAGAACTCTGTGTTTTGTTTAGTGACAGTTAGGAATATCTTATGTTTAGTTAGTGCCGGACAGGCAAGGTATTTTTATTTTGGGGTTTGTTTTATTTTCTGTTTCAATAAAACTGGCCGGGGTCAGTTGTACCAGAAACTGGACTTGTGTTGTTCCTCAGCTGCTGCATGCGGCCATATTCCCCAGGAAAAGGCGCCTTGCACCCCTACAGTGTTACAATATATAAAAAAAACCTCATTTTATTTGCTGCATAAAATCAAATATTTCTGCATTTTGTTTAAACTATATAGTCCAACTAAACCCAATTAGGGGTATATTCAATTAGGGTCAGATCCATTCCGACATGCATTTGTCGGAATGGATCCGACAACCCCTATTCAATCTCATCTCAATTTGACATTTTAAAAGTCGAATTGAGATGAGGGACCCAGAGGAGGACGGGGGGAGGGGGGGGAGCCACGGGGAGACCAGCAGGGGGTGCCGCGGGCAGACGGAGGAGAGCAGCGCTACTGTAGCGCTGCAGGAGGTTGTGTCACAGTCGCCAGACCTCACGGGAGTGTCCACCCGGCTCCAGCAAGCGTGACCTCACTCGCTGGAGCCGGGTGGACGCAGCCGTGAGCGGCGCGGCTGTGAGACATCCTGCTGCAGCGCTGATCTCCCCTGTCTGCCCGCGGCTGTCCCCCTCTCCTCAGTCCGACATTTTTTTTATGTCGGACTGAGATGGTCGGAAACGGGGCCAAATCCTGTCGAATTTGGCCCCGTTTCACTCAAAAGTATGTGAATCGGCAGCTATACCGCCGATTCACTTACTATTCGACAAGTCGAATTCCACGACTTGTCAAATAAAAACTGCTGGGACTGAATAGGTCGAATCACTATTCGATCTTAAAAAGTTGAAAATTTCCGTCTTTTCGACAGACGGCAGTTTTCGACCCTAATTGAATATACCCCTTAATCTTTAGGACACACATATTGGGACAGTGTAGATGATCACCCTTGGTCTCACGTACAGCTGCATGCAATTTACGTTATAAATGCAGAAGTAAATTACATTGGGGGGGGGGGGGGGGCATGTTATGTGGTCTGCAGAGCTGCAAGCAGTTTACGATATGTACGCCTCCACATAATAGGCAAAATGTATATGCTTGAGGAAGATATGATAGTGTAATGTGGTAGAAAGGCCCTTGATGAGAATGACTTCCATTATAGCACTAAGAGCTTAGGACTGTACTGAAAATTCAGTGGGGACAAACAGCATGGGGTAAATGCTTTTACCAGCACAAGGCTATGAGAGGCTGGGGATTATTTTAGTTTAGCAGAGTAACGCCCCCAAATCAGGTACGCCACCTGATGTCTCATGTTACATAAGGACTTAGGGGCAGATGTATTAAGCCTGAATAGAAAATTGGAAAGCAGTGATAAGTGGAAGGTGATAACGCACCAGCCAATCATTACGGGTTTGAAAAATGACAGTTAGGAGCTGATTGGCTGGTGCGTTATCACTTTTCACTTATAACTTCTTTATAACTTCTCCAGGCTTAATACATCTGCCCATTAATGCTTAGGTCTTTTTTGTATGCATGTGCCTTACAGTGTAAAAGGGATATAACAAGAACACTTTCACAAATATAAATAGTTAATATGTAATACCATAGAAAGAAATGGATAAGAATTTGGGTTGTTAATAGTAGCTCTGGAATTTTATTCCCTATAGTGAACAAAGCAGCCAAATTAAGTAAATAAAACCATAGCAAATGAAAAACAGCGCAGGTTGCTGCCTACTATTTTATTTCTGTAAGTCCAGGACATAGCCAGATTCTTAGAAAGAAGCAGGAGCGTTACATAGACATGGAGCTGTACAATACACTAGACCAGTGGTTTTCAAACTGTGGGCAGATGTATTAACCTGGAGACAGCATAAGGAAGTGATAAAGCAGTGATAAGTGCAAGGTGATAAACGCACCAGCCAACTAGCTCCAATATGTAAATTGACAGTTAGGATCTGATTGACTGGTGCATTTACTACCTTGCACTTATCACTGGTTTATCACTTCCTAATTCAGTCTCCAGGTTAATACAGCTGCCCCCCCTGTGACATGGCTCCCTGGGGTGATTCGAGACATTAGCAGGGGTGACCAGGGTTGGTGGTCCAGGACCAATTCAAATTATTTATGGTCAATGTAATAGGCAAAACCAGTGCTTGTCTCTTTGTCTCTACCAATCATAACATACAGTATGTGGACAAACAGAAGCAGATCTTGTCCATCACCACTCAACTGAACCAAAGGATAACATGTACTGTAAACACAATTTACTTAATTTAATATTTCTTTCTAAATTTCTCAATAAGAAACTTTTGGCCTAGGGGTTGTCAAAGTCGAAAAAATAAGAATTTACTTACCGATAATTCTATTTCTCGGAGTCCGTAGTGGATGCTGGGGTTCCTGAAAGGACCATGGGGAATAGCGGCTCCGCAGGAGACAGGGCACAAAAAAGTAAAGCTTTTACCAGATCAGGTGGTGTGCACTGGCTCCTCCCCCTATGACCCTCCTCCAGACTCCAGTTAGGTACTGTGCCCGGACGAGCGTACACAATAAGGGAGGCAATTTGAATCCCGGGTAAGACTCATACCAGCCACACCAATCACACCGTACAACTTGTGATCTAAACCCAGTTAACAGTATGATAACAGAAAGAGCCTCTTAAAGATGGCTCCTTAACAATATAACCCGAATTTGTTAACAATAACTATGTACAGTATTGCAGATAATCCGCACTTGGGATGGGCGCCCAGCATCCACTACGGACTCCGAGAAATAGAATTATCGGTAAGTAAATTCTTATTTTCTCTATCGTCCTAAGTGGATGCTGGGGTTCCTGAAAGGACCATGGGGATTATACCAAAGCTCCCAAACGGGCGGGAGAGTGCGGATGACTCTGCAGCACCGAATGAGAGAATTCCAAGTCCTCTTTTGCCAGGGTATCAAATTTGTAGAATTTTACAAACGTGTTTTCCCCCGACCACGTAGCTGCTCGGCAGAATTGTAATGCCGAGACCCCTCGGGCAGCCGCCCAAGATGAGCCCACCTTCCTTGTGGAATGGGCCTTAACAGATTTAGGCTGTGGCAGGCCTGCCACAGAATGAGCAAGTTGAATTGTGTTACAAATCCAACGAGCAATCGTCTGCTTAGAAGCAGGGGCACCCAACTTGTTGGGTGCATATAGTATCAACAGCGAGTCAGATTTTCTGACTTCAGCCGTCCTTGAAATGTATATTTTTAAGGCTCTGACAACGTCCAACAACTTGGAGTCCTCCAAGTCGCCAGTGGCCGCAGGCACCACAATAGGTTGGTTCAGGTGAAACGCTGATACCACCTTAGGGAGAAAATGCGGACGAGTCCTCAGTTCTGCCCTATCCGAATGGAAGATTAGATAAGGGCTTTTATAAGATAAAGCCGCCAATTCAGATACTCTCCTGGCGGAAGCCAGGGCCAGTAACATAGTCACTTTCCATGTGAGATATTTAAAATCCACCTTTTTCAATGGTTCAAACCAATGGGATTTGAGGAAATCTAAAACTACTTTTAGATCCCACGGTGCCACCGGAGGCACCACAGGAGGCTGTATATGCAGTACTCCTTTAACAAAAGTCTGTACCTCAGGAACTGAGGCCAATTCTTTTTGGAAGAATATTGACAGGGCCGAAATTTGAACCTTAATAGATCTCAATTTGAGACCCATAGACAATCCTGATTGTAGGAAATGTAGGAAACGACCCAGTTGAAATTCCTCCGTCGGAACACTCCGATCCTCGCACCACGCGACATATTTTCGCCAAATGCGGTGATAATGTTTCGCGGTGACTTCCTTCCTTGCCTTAATCAAGGTAGGAATGACTTCTTCTGGAATGCCTTTCCCTTTTAGGATCTGGCGTTCAACCGCCATGCCGTCAAACGCAGCCGCGGTAAGTCTTGAAAGAGACAGGGACCCTGTTGTAGCAGGTCCCTTCTCCGAAGTAGAGGGCACGGGTCGTCCGTGACCAACTCTTGAAGTTCCGGGTACCAAGTCCTTCTTGGCCAATCCGGAGCCACTAGTATTGTTCTTACTCCTCCTCACCGTATAATCTTCAATACCTTTGGTATGAGAGGCAGAGGAGGAAACACATATACTGATTTGTACACCCAAGGTGTTACCAGTGCGTCCACAGCTATTGCCTGTGGATCTCTTGACCTGGCGCAATACTTGTCCAGTTTCTTGTTGAGGCGAGACGACATCATGTCTACCATTGGTCTTTCCCAACAGTTTATTAGCATGTGGAAGACTTCTGGATGAAGACCCCCCTCTCCCGGGTGAATATCGTGTCTGCTGAGGAAGTCTGCTTCCCAGTTGTCCACGCCCGGGAAGAACACTGCTGACAGTGCTATTACGTGATTCTCCGCCCAGCGAAGAATCTTGGCAGCTTCTGCCATTGCACTCCTGCTTCTTGTGCCGCCCTGTCTGTTTACATGGGCGACCGCCGTGATGTTGTCCGACTGAATCAACACCGGTTTTCCTTGCAGGAGTGGTTCCGCCTGGCTTAGAGCATTTTAGATTGCTCTTAGTACCAGAATGTTTATGTGAAGAGACTTTTCCAGGTTCGTCCATACCCCCTGGAAGTTTCTTCCTTGTGTGACTGCTCCCCAACCTCTCAGGCTGGCGTCCGTGGTCACCAGGATCAAATCCTGTATGCCGAATCTGCGGCCCTCCAATAGATGAGCCTTTTGCAACCACCACAGAAGATATACCCTTGTCCTTGGCGACAGGGTTATTCGCAGGTGCATCTGAGGATGCGACCCTGACCATTTGTCCAACAGATCCCTTTGGAAAATTCTTGCATGGAATCTGCCGAATGGAATTGCTTCGTAAAAAGCCACCATTTTTCCCAGGACTCTTGTGCATTGATGTACAGACACCTTTCCTGGTTTTAGGAGGTTCCTGACAGGTCGGATAACTCCTTGGCTTTTTCCTCGGGAAGAAAAACCTTTTTCTGAACCGTGTCCAGAGTCATCCCTAGGAACAGCAGACGTATCGTCGGAAAACAGCTGCGATTCTTGGAATATTTAGAATCCAGTCGTGCCGTCGAAGAACTACTTTAGATAGTGCTCTTCCGACCTCCAACTGTTCTCTGGAACTTGCCCTTTTTAGGTCGTGCAAGTAAGGGATAATTTAGATGCCTTTTTTCTTTGAAGAAACATCTATTTCGGCCATTACCTTGGTAAAAAGGCCCGGGGTGCCGTGGATAATTCAAACGGCATCGTCTGAAACTGATATTGACAGTTCTGTACCACGAACCAGAGGTACCCTTGATGAGAAGGACAAAATTTGGACATGGAGGTAATCCTTGATGTCCAGGGACACCATATAGTCCCCTTTTTTCCGGTTCGCTATCACTGCTCTGAGTGACTTTATCTCGATTTGAACCTTTTATGTAAGTGTTCAAAACATTTTAGATTTAGACTATGTGTCACCAAGCCGTCTGGCTTCAGTACCACAATATAGTGTGGAAAAATAATACCCTTTTCCTTGTCGTAGGAGGGGTACTTTGATTATCACCTGCTGGATATACAGCTTGTGAATTGTTTCCAATGCTGCCTCCCTGTCGGAGGGAGCCGTTGGTAAAGCAGACTTCAGGAACCTGCGAGGAGAAGATGTCTCGACTCTCCAATCTTTACCCCTGGGATAATACTCGTACGATCTAGGGGTCAACTTGCGAGTGATCCCACTGCGCCCTGAGACTCTTGAGACTACCCCCCCACCTTGAGTCCGCTTGCACGGCCCCAGCGTCATGCTGAGGACTTGGCAGACGCGGTGGAGGGCTTCTTTTCCTGGGAAAGGGCTGCCTGCTGCAGTCTACTTCCCTTACCTCTATGTCTGGGCAGATATGACTGGCCTTTTGCCTGCATGCCCTCATGGGAAAGGAAAGATTGAGGCTGAAAAGACGGTGTCTTTTTTAGCTGAGATGTAACTTGGGGTAAAAAAGGTTGGATTTCCCAGCTGTTGCTGTGGTCCCCAGGTCCGATGGACCGACCCCCAAATAACTCCTTCCCTTTATACAGCAATACTTCCATCTGCCGTATGGGATCTGTATCACCTGACCACTGTCGTGTCCCTGACATCTTCTGGGAGATATGGACAACGCACTTATCTTGATGCCAGAGAGCAAATATCCCTCTGTGCATCTCACATACATATATATAGAATGCATCCTATTAAATGCTCTACATGAATAAAATATTTTCAGTCAGGGAATCCGACCAAGCCAACCCAGCACTGCATCTCCAGGCTGATGGCGATCGCTGGTCGCAGTATAACCACCGTATGTGTGTATATACTTTTTAGGATATTTTTCCAGCTTCCTATCAGCTGGCTCCTTGAGGGCGGCCGTATCTGGAGACGGTAACGCCACTTGATAAGCGTGTGAGCGCCTTATCACCCTAAGGGGTGTTTCCCAACGTACTCTAATTTCTGGCGGGAAAGGGTATAACGCCAATATTTGCTATCGGGGTAACCCTACGCATCATCACACACTTCATTTTATTTTATCTGATTCAGGAAAAACTACAGGTAGTTTTTTCACTCCCACATAATACCCTTTCTTGTGGTACTTGTAGTATCAGAAACACGTAACACCTCCTTCATTGCCCTTAACGTGTGGCCCTAATGAGAAATACGTTTGTTTATTCACCGTCGACACTGTATTCAGTGTCCGTGTCTGTGTCGACCGACTGAGGTAAATGGGCGTTTTTAAAACCCCTGACGGTGTTTCTGAGACGCCTGGACCGGTCCTAATAGATTGTCGGCCGTCTCATGTCGTCAACCGACCTTGCAGCGTGTTGACATTCTCACGTAATTCTCTAAATAAGCCATCCATTCCGGTGTCGACTCCCTAGAGAGTGACATCACCATTACAGGCAATTTCTCCGCCTCCTCACCAACATCGTCCTCATACATGTCGACACACACGTACCGACACACAGCACACACACCGGGAATGCTCTGACAGAGGACAGGACCCACTAGCCCTTTGGGGAGACAGAGGGAGAGTCTGCCAGCACACACCAAAAACGCTATAATTATATAGGGACAACCTTATATAAGTGTTTCTCCCTTATAGCATCTTTTATATATATACAATATCGCCAAAATCAGTGCCCCCCCTCTCTGTTTTAACCCTGTTTCTGTAGTGCAGTGCAGGGGAGAGCCTGGGAGCCTTCTCTCCAGCTTTTCTGTGAGAGAAAATGGCGCTGTGTGCTGAGGAGATAGGCCCCGCCCCTTTTTCGGCGGGCTCGTCTCCCGCTATTTTTGAAGTTAGGCAGGGGTTAAATATCTCCATATAGCCTCTGTGGGCTATATGTGAGGTATTTTTTGCCTCTAATAAGGTTTTTATTTGCCTCTCAGAGCGCCCCCCCCAGCGCTCTGCACCCTCAGTGACTGTTGTGTGAAGTGTGCTGAGAGGAAAATGGCGCACAGCTGCAGTGCTGTGCGCTACCTTTATGAAGACTCAGGAGTCTTCAGCCGCCGATTTTGGACCTCTTCTCTCTTCAGCGTCTGCAAGGGGGCCGGCGGCGCGGCTCCGGTGACCATCCAGGCTGTACCTGTGATCGTCCCTCTGGAGCTAGTGTCCAGTAGCCAAGCAGCAAATCCACTCTGCACGCAGGTGAGTTCACTACTTCTCCCCTAAGTCCCTCGTTGCAGTGATCCTGTTGCCAGCAGGACTCACTGTAAAGTAAAAAACCTAAGCTAAACTTTCTCTAAGCAGCTCTTTAGGAGAGCCACCTAGATTGCACCCTTCTCGTTCGGGCACAAAATCTAACTGGAGTCTGGAGGAGGGTCATAGGGGGAGGAGCCAGTGCACACCACCTGATCTGGTAAAAGCTTTACTTTTTTGTGCCCTGTCTCCTGCGGAGCCGCTATTCCCCATGGTCCTTTCAGGAACCCCAGCATCCACTTAGGACGATAGAGAAATATTGAAGAACACACAGCAGGTATAAACTGCACACACATGCCCACTGCGCGTGCACTTGTTCCGCCGTGCGTGCACATATCCGCAATTTGCGTATGGTCGCTCCCGCGGTCCTGCGCGTGGTATGGGTATTTACGGCAGAGTTTGTGAGCGCATGGAGAGCTATCAAAACATTACATATTTAATCCAAATACTGCATATTGTACACATAGTCCCCCTGCACCACATCAGCAAGTATCAACAGTTTAAATGATTCCAGAACAAGGGGATTCACCGTTACAGGATAAGAGGGGACAGACTAAGGTTATAAGGTGGTGTTTGGTATCCAGCTGTAGGGTATTTTAAGGGTAACATTCCGATGTTGGTTTGCGGAAGATCGCATGTTCCTGCGGACAGTTAGGTGCAGAATATAGGTATAAACTGTATTTACTGTATATTATGTATGCGGCGGGAATCCAGAGGAGACCACCCACAAGAGCAGTTGGGAAAGACATCGCCTACCTTTTCAAATCAACCTATGACCTCTCCTGTACTGTAAAAATGCATTCCTGTGTCCAATGGACAAAGGGATTACAGTATCCATTGTATTGCTTTTGGAAGTATTGTATAAAAAGCCTGTTGCGACCTGGCCGGGCACAAGATTCTCAACGTTATCAACCTGATAGCGGAGGACCGGACCGGGAGGCGCACGCGAATATACTCTGTAGCCATTTACTCTGTTGTATTGTAGTGCATAATTTGTATTGTTAACCCCCTTTCAGAAATATTACTCTGTGGTGTCGGAACCCAGTGATTAACTACAAATCGGTGTTGTGTCTTCCTTTTCCTGCTAAGGTTTAAGAGTGTATTAGTAATGCATCGCATTGCTGTATAAGGTTTAAAGTGTATCTCTGGGTGTGTGCGCGCTGTGTGTACTTTGTACCCCCAGCGCGGCGTTTGTACGCTAAGTCCGTACAGTGATACGGGACTCCGTACGCAAACAGTGTATAAAGTACGTAGCGTGTGTATTAAGTATAGCGGCCGCAGCGGCTAAAGGTTTAAAGTGTATTTAAGGTGCATTTAAAGTATAGCTTTATGTTTTAATATAAAATCGACATTATCAATTGGGTGCTCGTCCGGGATTTCCACATACCCGCAGCCTAGCAGGTTAAAGCAGACTTTATCTATCAGCAAAGGGCGGACAGGTATCCTACGTAAACCTTTTTCTGGCCGGTGGATACACTGGAAACCCTATTTTATTGCTGATTAGATGGCGTCTGCTCTGCATGGTTTGTAGGGATGCTGGTAGGACCCGTAAAGTAAATACGCAAAGCTATTTAAAAAGTCTGTGAATTTCTGTTTGGCACCAAATGCGCACACAACACAAGCGTACACCTGTACTCTGTATACCCGCTCACATTGTTGCCATAAGTACTGATTACTAGATTCATTTAGACCTGTGTAAAAGCCGGAGAAATTTGTTGCTATTTAGTTAACATATAGAATAAATATTAAGGAAGTAAAACGTAAAACACAAACACAGTCTGGCCTAGTTAAAAAGGTTTATACAGGAAGAAACTGTGTTGTGTTAAGTGAGCGATTATAGGTATAATCGCTTACATTTATAGACGTGTGGGATTTGTACTATTGCGGACGTACGGTTTTTGTACACGTGTCTCGGACAAAGTACGGGACTGCGTACGCAACGTAAAGACGTACGCATGGTCGCGTGTTTACGCAACGTGCGTAAGGGTACGGTCGCTAAGTACAAATTACACAATAGTATCGTTTAGCTTAAAGGCGGGACAGTAGTCACGCTACATTAGCACAAATTGCTCGGTTTCCAAGATTTAGTTTAAATAAAACCTTTTTTACTGTATTGCTTCTGGGAGTAAAGCTGTTTATCTGAACGAAAGATCATTTTCTGTACAGAAAAAACAAAGTGTATTTGAGTGAGCGAACATGAGTGAGCGAACGTAACAGTGAACGTAGTGGACCCCGGGAATTCGGGATCCCGTCGAGTTGTACATCAAGTGAGTGGAGACTTGGTGGCGTGAGGCAGCTGACTCATGTTAATATAGACTGAAGTACAAAGGAGCAAGGTTTAGAGTACCGCGGCCCAGGAGGTCAGCGAGGTTTAGAGTACCGCGGCCCAGGGGGTCAGCGAGGTTTACCCATATAGTTTTTGATACGCTCCGGCTAAGGTTTCGCAGCTTGTGATTCGATTCCAGTGGTCGTACGGCGGATAAGTAACAAGTACCTATACGCTGTGCGATTGGACCGAGCGTTCGTGGGTGCAATATTTAGCGCAACGTGATACCCTTTTTACAAGCTTTGCGTAAAATCGCGGTATCATTAGCGCTGTATATAGCATACGCAAGCGTGATTTGTGTATAATAAAGGTTTAGGGAGTTTTCGCTGGTCTCTCTCAGGAAATCTCCAACGGCCTATATTTACTGGAAAGGGTAAGTTATTCCTAGAAACTTCCAGTAAATAGAGGTTACCAAGGGGCCCTAGGTTGGGTACATTGCCTTCGCTATCAACAGTGTATGGTAGTACTGGCCAACGTGGGCGTGAGTGGGTGAAAGCACTCAGAGAACTTTCACCGTTGCCTTATATTGAGTATTTTGGGTTTTTTGTGGGATTAGCCGAAAGGGCAATACCTGCAAATTATGGGGGCCAGTTGCTCAAGTAAGGGACGTTCAACCAGGGTTCAGGTTGACATGCCGCGGCCCAGGGGGTCAGCGAGGTTCATAATGTGTGAAAAGCATGCTTCACACACAGAAGTTTTATGCAATGAATGGGAACGTATGACTGCGGAAGATAGGGAACCATTCCCTAAGGTAGGCAGTTTTGAACCAGAGGTATTGCAGAATTTAAGGATTAGGATATGTCTGATAAAATCCCGAAAACAAAGGGTCAGACACACAGATTGTTTAAACTTATGGCAGCAAGAGGGTGATATGCAAAGAGAATTCGCTCACGCAGCAGGATCCAAACCTAGCAGGAAAAATAAGAATTTACTTACCGATAATTTTATTTCTCGTAGTCCGTAGTGGATGCTGGGACTTCCGTAAGGACCATGGGGAATAGCGGCTCCGCAGGAGACTGGGCACAAAAGTAAAAGCTTTAGACTAGCTGGTGTGCACTGGCTCCTCCCCCTATGACCCTCCTCCAAGCCTCAGTTAGGATACTGTGCCCGGACGAGCGTACATAATAAGGAAGGATTTTGAATCCCGGGTAAGACTCATACCAGCCACACCGTACAACCTGTGATCTGAACCCAGTTAACAGTATGATAAACGTAGGAGCCTCTGAAAAGATGGCTCACAACAATAAACAACCCGATTTTTTTGTAACAATAACTATATACAAGTATTGCAGACAATCCGCACTTGGGATGGGCGCCCAGCATCCACTACGGACTACGAGAAATAGAATTATCGGTAAGTAAATTCTTATTTTCTCTGACGTCCTAGTGGATGCTGGGACTTCCGTAAGGACCATGGGGATTATACCAAAGCTCCCAAACGGGCGGGAGAGTGCGGATGACTCTGCAGCACCGAATGAGAGAACTCCAGGTCCTCCTCAGCCAGGGTATCGAATTTGTAAAATTTAGCAAACGTGTTTGCCCCTGACCAAGTAGCTGCTCGGCAAAGTTGTAAAGCCGAGACCCCTCGGGCAGCCGCCCAAGATGAGCCCACTTTCCTTGTGGAATGGGCTTTTACAGATTTTGGCTGTGGCAGGCCTGCCACAGAATGTGCAAGCTGAATTGTACTACAAATCCAACGAGCAATCGTCTGCTTAGAAGCAGGAGCACCCAGCTTGTTGGGTGCATACAGGATAAACAGCGAGTCAGATTTTCTGACTCCAGCCGTCCTGGAAACATGTATTTTCAGGGCCCTGACTACGTCCAGCAACTTGGAGTCCTCCAAGTCCCTAGTCGCCGCAGGTACCACAATAGGCTGGTTCATGTGAAACGCTGAAACCACCTTAGGGAGAAATTGAGGGCGAGTCCTCAGTTCTGCCCTGTCTGAATGAAAAATTAGGTAAGGGCTTTTATATGATAAAGCCGCCAATTCAGAGACACGCCTGGCTGAAGCCAGGGCTAACAGCATGACCACTTTCCATGTGAGATATTTCAATTCCACAGTGGTGAGTGGTTCAAACCAATGTGATTTTAGGAGATTCAACACTACATTGAGATCCCAAGGTGCCACTGGAGGCACAAAAGGAGGCTGTATATGCAGTACCCCTTTGACAAACGTCTGAACTTCAGGCACTGAAGCAAGTTCTTTTTGGAAGAAAGATTGACAGGGCCGAAATTTGAACCTTAATGGACCCTAATTTTAGGCCCATAGATAGTCCTGTTTGCAGGAAATGCAGGAAACGACCCAGTTGAAATTCCTCTGTAGGGGCCTTCTTGGCCTCACACCACGCAACATATTTCCGCCAAATGCGGTGATAATGTTTTGCGGTTACATCCTTTCTGGCCTTGACCAGGGTAGGGATGACTTCATCTGGAATGCCTTTTTCCTTCAGGATCCGGCGTTCAACCTCCATGCCGTCAAACGCAGCCGCGGTAAGTCTTGAAACAGACAAGGTCCCTGCTGGAGCAGGTCCTTTCTGAGAGGTAGAGGCCACGGGTCCTCCGTGAGCATCTCTTGCAGTTCCGGGTACCAAGTTCTTCTTGGCCAATCCGGAGCCACGAGTATAGTTCTTACTCCTCTCCTTCTTATGATTCTCAGTACTTTGGGTATGAGAGGCAGAGGAGGGAACACATACACCGACTGGTACACCCACGGTGTTACCAGAGCGTCCACCGCTATTGCCTGAGGGTCCCTTGACCTGGCGCAATATCTGTCCAGTCTTTTGTTGAGACGGGACGCCATCATGTCCACCTTTGGTTTTTCCCAACGGTTTACAATCACTTGGAAGACTTCTGGGTGAAGTCCCCACTCCCCCGGGTGGAGGTCGTGTCTGCTGAGGAAGTCTGCTTCCCAGTTGTCCACTCCCGGAATGAACACTGCTGACAGTGCTACCACATGATTTTCCGCCCAGCGGAGAATCCTTGCAGCTTCTGCCATTGCCCTCCTGCTTCTTGTGCCGCCCTGTCTGTTGACGTGGGCGACTGCCGTGATGTTGTCCGATTGGATCAATACCGACTGACCCTGAAGCAGAGGCCTTGCTTGACTTAGGGCATTGTAAATGGCCCTTAGTTCCAGGATATTTATGTGAAGAGACGTTTCCATGCTTGACCACAAGCCCTGGAAATTTCTTCCCTGTGTGACTGCTCCCCAGCCTCTCAGACTGGCATCCGTGGTCACCAGCATCCAATTCTGAATGCCGAATCTGCGGCCCTCTAGAAGATGAGCACTCTGTAACCACCACAGGAGAGACA
This sequence comes from Pseudophryne corroboree, assembly GCF_028390025.1. Classification (NCBI taxonomy): domain Eukaryota; kingdom Metazoa; phylum Chordata; class Amphibia; order Anura; family Myobatrachidae; genus Pseudophryne; species Pseudophryne corroboree. The sequence continues at coordinate 919,516,835 of NC_086444.1, forward strand.
CCCTTGTCCTTGGAGATAGGGTTATCCGCTGATGCATCTGAAGATGCGATCCGGACCATTTGTTGTTGGAATCAGCTGTGATTTTGGGATATTTAGAATCCACCCGTGCTGACGTAGCACTACCTGAGACAGTGCTACTCCGAACTCTAACTGTTCCCTGGATCTTGCCCTTATCAGGAGATCGTCCAAGTAAGGGATAATTAAGACGCCTTCTCTTCGAAGAAGAATCATCATTTCGGCCATTACCTTGGTAAAGACCCGGGGTGCCGTGGACAATCCAAACGGCAGCGTCTGAAACTGATAATGACAGTTTTGAACCACAAACCTGAGGTACCCCTGGTGAGAAGGGAAGATTGGGACATGGAGATAAGCATCTTTGATGTCCAGAGATACCATATAGTCCCCTTCTTCCAGGTTCGCTATCACTGCTCTGAGTGATTCCATCTTGAATTTGAACGTTTTTATGTAAGTGTTCAAGGATTTCAGATTTAAAATTGGTCTCACCGAGCCGTCCGGCTTCGGTACCACAAACAGCGTGGAATAATACCCCTTTCCCTGTTGTAGGAGGGGTACCTTGATTATCACCTGCTGGGAATACAGCTTGTGGATAGCTTCCAATACTGCCTCCCTGTCGGAGGGAGACGTTGGAAGAGCAGACTTCAGGAATCGGCGAGGGGGAGACGTCTCGAATTCCAATTTGTACCCTTGTGATACTACCTGCAGGATCCAGGGGTCCACTTGCGAGTGAGCCCACTGCGCGTTGAAATTTTTGAGACGGGCCCCCACCGTGCCTGAGTCCGCTTGTAAAGCCCCAGCGTCATGCTGAAGACTTGGCAGAAGCGGGGGAGGGCTTCTGCTCCTGGGAAGAGGCTGCCTGGTGCAGTCTTTTTCCTCTTCCTCTGCCCCGGGGCAGAAATGAGTGGCCTTTTGCTCGCTTGTTCTTATAGGAACGAAAGGACTGAGTTTGAAAAGACGGTGTCTTTTTCTGCTGAGAGGTGACCTGGGGTAAAAAGGTGGACTTTCCAGCCGTTGCCGTGGCCACCAGGTCTGATAGACCGACCCCAAATAACTCCTCCCCTTTATACGGCAATACTTCCATATGTCGTTTGGAATCTGCATCACCTGACCACTGTCGCGTCCATAACGCCCTTCTGGCAGAAATGGACATCGCACTCACTCTTGATGCCAGGGTGCAAATATCCCTCTGTGCATCACGCATATATAGTAATGCATCCTTTAAATGCTCTATAGTTAATAAAATACTGTCCCTATCCAGGGTATCAATATTTTCAGTCAGGGAATCCGATCAAGCCACTCCAGCGCTGCACATCCAGGCTGAGGCGATTGCTGGTCGCAGTATAACACCAGTATGTGTGTATATACCTTTTAGGATATTTTCCAGCCTTCTATCAGCTGGTTCCTTGAGGGCGGCCGTATCAGGAGACGGTAACGCCACTTGTTTTGATAAGCGTGTGAGCGCCTTATCTACCCTAGGGGGTGTTTCCCAACGTGCCCTAACCTCTGGCGGGAAAGGGTATAGTGCCAATAATTTGTTAGAAATCAGCAGTTTTTTATCGGGGGAAACCCACGCTTTATCACACACCTCATTTAATTCCTCTGATTCAGGAAAAACTACTGGTAGTTTTTTCACACCCCACATAATACCCTTTTTTGTGGTACTTGTAGTGTCAGAAATGTTCAATGCCTCCTTCATTGCCGTGATCATGTAACGTGTGGCCCTACTGGACATTACGTATGTCTCCTCACCGTCGACACTGGATTCAGTATCCGTGTCTGGGTCTGTGTCGACCATCTGAGGTAACGGGCGTTTTAGCGCCCCTGACGGTGTCTGAGACGCCTGAACAGGCACTAACTGATTTGCCGGCTGTCTCATGTCGTCAACAATTTTTTGCAAAGTGCTGACATTGTCACGTAATTCTTTAAATACGACCATCCAGTCAGGTGTCGACTCCCTAGGGGGTGACATCACTAACACAGGCAATTGCTCTGCTTCCACATCATTTTCCTCCTCATACATGTCGACACAATCGTACCGACACCCAGCACACACACAGGGAATGCTCTGATAGAGGACAGGACCCCACTAGCCCTTTGGGGAGACAGAGGGAGAGTTTGCCAGCACACACCAGAGCGCTATATATATGCAGGGATAACCTTATATAAGTGTTACTCCCTGTTATAGCTGCTGTATTATATATTAGCTGCCAATAGTGCCCCCCCTCTCTTGTTTAACCCTGATTCTTGTAGCAGGACTGCAGGGGAGAGTCAGGGAGCCGTCCTTCCAGCGGAGCTGTGAGGGAAAATGGCGCTTGTGTGCTGAGGAGATAGGCTCCGCCCCCTTCTCGGCGGCCTTTTCTCCCGCTTTTTTCAGGAAAACTGGCAGGGGTTAAATGCATCCATATAGCCTAGGAGCTATATGTGATGCATTTCTTTAGCCATATAAGGTTTTTATAGTGTTTTATTGCGTCTCAGGGCGCTCCCCCCCCAGCGCCCTGCACCCTCAGTGACCGGAGTGTGAAGTGTGCTGAGAGCAATGGCGCACAGCTGCAGTGCTGTGCGCTACCTTATTTGAAGACAGGAACGTCTTCTGCCGCCGCTTTCTCCGGACCTCTTCGCTCTTCTGGCTCTGTAAGGGGGCCGGCGGCGCGGCTCCGGGACCCATCCAGGCTGAACCTGTGATCGTCCCTCTGGAGCTAATGTCCAGTAGCCAAGAAGCCCAATCCACTCTGCACGCAGGTGAGTTCGCTTCTTCTCCCCTTAGTCCCACGATGCAGTGAGCCTGTTGCCAGCAGTACTCACTGAAAATAAAAAACCTATTTAAACTTTTACTTCTAAACAGCTCAGGAGAGCCACCTAGCATGCACCCTTCTCGTTCGGGCACAAAAATCTAACTGAGGCTTGGAGGAGGGTCATAGGGGGAGGAGCCAGTGCACACCAGCTAGTCTAAAGCTTTTACTTTTGTGCCCAGTCTTCTGCGGAGCCGCTATTCCCCATGGTCCTTACGGAAGTCCCAGCATCCACTAGGACGTCAGAGAAATGATGGCAACCGCACCACCACCACCACCGTATATTGTGGGGGAGAAAGTGGCTACAGACAATGGCATATTGGTATCAGATAAAAGTATAGATGATAAATGTACTAACGCTAATCCTTGCCAGTTGTATCCCATTTTAAACTTCCCTCAGGACTGCGAGCAGGAAGATGAGCCCAGCACGATATCGGCACTCTCTCCTGCAGCCACCATACAGAATACTCAGGTGGGCACGGCCCAACCAGCAAGAGCAGTAGTAAGGCCCCCTAGCGGAGGGATAAGTGAGATCGTGTCTACAGGTAAGTACGGTACCATACATTATGCAGAGACAATAGCACCTCACATTGTGGAGTCAACTCAGAATGACGTAATTGAATTAAATCCTGTCAGGGTGATCGCAGTCCCCAATAGGAGGACTGACGCTCAGGGAGTCACTCCCATCAGGAACATTGCCATGCATTGTCCCTGGTCCCGGACAGAATTGAGGTCAATTATGTCAGAATTTCCCGATCCCAGAAAGGATCTAGTCGCATGCCAGGGGTTCATTAAAGAGTTAGGTAACGCCACCGAACCCACAAACAAAGATTGGCGAACAGTGCTACGAGTATGTTTACCTTCCAATATTAACCCCGCAAAATTCATTACTGATTGTAGATTAGACGCAGAAGTACCTCTCACTGATGAGTACACTCAGGATAATGTACGACAAATCAATCTGCAATTAGGAGTATATTTCCCTACTGTTGTCAAATGGAATAAAATCTTTTCCATAAGACAAAAAGAAGGTGAAATGGCATCTGAATATTTCCATCGAGCACTGCAGGAAATGGCTAGATACACTGGGATCGAGGACATTAAGGACTATGTACATCACAGGGAGGTAGCTGTGTCAGTATTAATGTACGGGTTAAAAGAGGCATTAAGAACAAGGGTACAAACCTCTCTACCTAACTGTAGAGGTATCTCGGTGGCTGCACTAAGAGAATCCGCTATCGAGCACGACCGGAACGTCATTAAGCACAGGGAGTCTCAGGGGGATAAGCTGATGACAGTAAGTATAAATGCTCTTACAACAAAACCACATCAGCCAAAACCCCAGACCCCTGATGGTAAGTCGCATGTAGTAGTATGATATAACTGTCCGAAGGAAGGACATTTTGCACGGAACTGTAGGTATAAAGACACACATAATGTATACCGACCCCCTAGACCAGGATATGAACCACACTATAATACATGTAATTGGGTTCAGGAACCGCATAGGAGAAGTTATGAGCCACATGCAGGGGAAACAAGAAGGTACCCACCTAGGAGGGACTGGCAGACCTCCGAAAATTCTCAGTTACCCCCCTCACATATTGTAGCTGCCAGTCACTGCGGGAGGGTCACAATATACAATAGGGGTTGGGCCACACCTGTAGTCTGCAGCCAGTGAAGTTGATTGCTAGCCTTGGTAGTGAACCTGAGGTCACAGTTGATGTAGCTGGTAGATCATTACCTTATCTTGTAGATACAGGGGTGGCCAGGTCAGTGTTAAATTCGACGGTAGGTATAAAAACCACGGGTAAAACAATTTCGGCAATGGGAGTAACAGGAACAGTGCAACAATACCCTTTGAGTAGACCAGCAGAGATTACGATAGGGCCCTTGCAGACCAAGCATTCCTTTTTGCTAGCTGCATCGGCTCCGACTAATCTACTTGGGAGAGATTTATTGTGTAAAATGAGGTGTGTCATATATTGTACTCCTGGGGGTGTCTTCTTGGATACACCCGAGAATCACGTTCAGGAAGTGCAGGATATGTTAGACACCCCACAAAGGCTAATGTCACACTCTGCTGTTATAGACAGGTGTCCATCAAAGGTAGAGGAAATGATCTCACGAATACCGGGTTCCCTGTGGACCAAAGATGGACAAGACACTGGATTGATGGCGAATGTAGCTCCAGTAGTAGTGCAAATAAAAGATGGTAGGATAGCTCCAAAAATCCCTCAGTATCCTCTGTAGCCAGAGGTGGAATTAGGAGTGTATCCAGTCATAGAGCGCTTGCTACAACAGGGCATCCTAGTCAGGACGTCCAGCACTGCCAATAGTCCCATCTTCCCTGTGAAAAAGAGTGGGGGGAGGGGTTACAGGCTAGTGCAGGATCTAAGGGGGATAAACAAGATAGTTGAGAGCCAATTCCCCGTAGTGCCAAATCCAGTTGTCATCCTCATGCAAATTCCCCTACTGCAAAACCTCTGTTCTGCCTTCTTTTCTGTCCCTCTGCACCCTGACAGCCAATACCTGTTTGCATTCACATACAGGGGAGTACAGTACACCTGGACTCGCCTACCCCAAGGTTTCATTGACAGCCCAAGTATTTTCTCCCAGGCTTTGCTTGACTGTTTACAATCCTTTCAACCTGAGAGCGGATCAGTATTAATACAGTATGTCGATGACTTATTGCTGTGTTCTGATTCACTCGAATCGTCCTTGAAAGATACGAAACAGCTTCTGTTTCACCTTTCTAATACGGGACACAAGGTTTCAAAGGATAAGTTGCAGCTGTGCCAGACCAGGGTAAAATATTTGGGACATTGCTTGACGCAAGGACTTAGACATCTCACCGCTGATAGAATACAGGCGATTCGCGACATGATTCTGCCACAAACCCAGCAACAGATCCGCACCTTTCTTGGAATGTGTGGGTACTGCCGAAACTGGATCCCAGGGTTCTCCATACTGGCTTTACCTTTGCAAGAGATGGTCTCTTCGAACAAACCAGATCGGATCTCGCGCACAGATGAGTCCGAACTGGCATTTGAGAGACTCAAACAGTGCCTATCACAGGCACCTGCAGTAGGCATGCCAGATTATGGGAAACCCTTTGAATTGTACGGTACGGAAAGTGCTGAGTGTGCGGCAGGTGTCCTAACCCGGAGACGTGGTGATGCCAGCAGGCCGGTAGCTTACTACAGTGCACAGTTGGACACCAAAGCGCGGTCTCTCCCCACATGCTTACGAAGTGTTGCAGCGATAGCTTTGCTAGTAAGTAAAAGCGAAGACGTAGTGTTAGGACACAACCTGACAATCCATACACCTCATGCAGTATCAACCTTACTGAACTCCGCCCAAACCAGACATGTCTCATCGGCACGGTTTACAAAGTGGGAATTAGCACGAATGGCCCCTATGAACATCACCATAAAGAGATGCAGCGCACTAAATCCTGCAACTTATCTGCCAAGTGTGCCTGGACAGGCACAAAGGGTGGAGGATGAGAATGATGGTGAAGGAGGATTTAGTGCAGACACTGATACGCATGATTGTATGGAATACCTGAACCAGACTTTCACTGCAAGACCTGACATTAGTGACAACCCACTGGAAGGCGTAGATTTTACTTTTTACACTGATGGTAGTTGCCACAGACAGACGGACTCGGGAGACTTGTGCACTGGGTACGCAGTTGTAGACGACAGAAGTATCATAGAAGCTGAGCCCCTGGGCCCACCGCACTCAGCACAAGTTGCTGAGCTCGTCGTTCTAACCAGAGCGTGTGAATTGGCCAAGGGTAAGTCAGCCAATATATACACAGATTCTAGGTATGCCTTTGGAGTAGTGCATGATTTCGGAGCCCTAAGGCGCCTCAGAAATTTTATGACGGCAGCTGGCACACCTGTAGCGCATGCATCACACATAAAAAGGCTTCTAACAGCGATACAAGAACCAGACAGAGTAGCTGTTATCAAGTGCAAAGCACACACTTACAACCAAGACCCAATCTCACTTGGTAACAGCCGGGCAGACGAAGCTGCTAAATCAGCAGCCAGCACCCCCATACAAACGAACATCACATCACTGATGACATTCAACACAATCAACACACAAAAATTAATTGAAATGCAAAATTTGTGTTCTCCACAGGAAAAGGCGGTCTGGAGGTCAAAGGGGTATGGCCAGGAGTCCTCAGGACTCTGGACAGGGTAAGCCAGTGGCCCCCAGAGCATATCTGCCAAGCTTAGCTGAGGCGGCACACGGTCTGACTCATCTGGGTAAAGAGGGTATGTGTAAGCTGGTGAGAGCCTACTGGTGTGCGCCAGGATTCTCTTCTCATGCGGGTAAGAGAGCAATGACATGTCTTACTTGCTTGAGGAAGAATATTGGAAAGTCAATACCAACAGAACATCCCATATCCCTCCGACAGACGGCCCTTTTCAGGTAATACAAATTGATTTCATACAGTTACCACCCTGTAGGAATTTAAAATATGTGTTAGTCTGTATTGATGTGTTTTCCAATTGGGTAGAAGCGTTCCCTGCTGCCACAAATACTGCTACGTTCACTGCAAAGAAAATTGTGCAGGAATTTGTGTGTAGATATGGTATCCCTAGAATAATTGAAAGCGATAGGGGTACCCATTTTACAGGTGAAGTCTTTCAGGTTATGTGCAAACTGATGGGCATTAATAGCAAGCTGCATACTCCGTACCGACCACAGGCGAGTGCGAAGGTGGAGAGAGTGAACAGCACTATTAAGAACAAGCTGAGCAAAGTGATGGCTGAGACTGGATTGTTGTGGCCAGAAGCTTTGCCACTAGTATTGTACAGCATCAGAACCACTCCCAGGTCCCCCCTTAACCTATCACCCTTTGAGATTCTTTTTGGCCGACAACCTCATGTAATGATAGACCCCCAGGATGATTTGAAATGCAATAACGAAGTGACTGTGAGATATTTGGTTAGGATGAGCCAGCAGTTGAGGAATCAAAATAGGAATCTAAAGCTGGTGATTCCTGACCTACCGAACAGTAATTGTCATGACATTGAACCTGGGGATTATGTAATGATTCAAAATTTTCTACGCTCAGGTTGCCTCATTGACAGGTAGGAAGGACCGTACCGTGCCGAGAGAGAGACTTGGGTCCACTCGTCCCACTGTAAGAAGGTTGCTGACCCGGAGAGAACCCGTGACAAAGAGCAGAGTGTAGAGAACATCGTATCACTGGAGTGTCTGTTCCGGGAAGGTTGAGACGGCACCTGAGCGCGGAGAACAACAAGACCAGAGGCGGTTGTCGCACCAGTTTTTTTTTATTATTTTCTCCATCTCCCACTACCCTCCCTCTCTCCTTCTCTTTCTCCCCCTTCTTGTTTTCCTTCTCTTCCCTTAACAAGATGGACTTACCCCAAGAGACTGCGTTCCGGGTTTTCCTGTTAATCCTGTTGTTGACCAGGACAGTCTGTGTCGGTGAGAGTCCCAGAGAGGTCGAAAAAGGATCTGGAATGGGTTCTGATGGCGAGGATGGATTTGTAGAATCTCAAGAGCAACACATCACTCGAGCAAAGGCGAGTATCAGAAAGCGATCTGGTAGTCAGGGAGCTCGGAGGCACTGTGAAGGGTTATTGGCTGAGGAAAATTGCATTTGTAGGAATTGTGAGAACATAGTCGAAGATGGGTGCATCCAGAGATGTCAGTCCAGCCTTAATATCGACATGGACCGTCATCCGTTGAGTGATTACCACTCACTAGTGGGTAAGGTCTTAAACCAGACAGAATGCTGGGTGTGCTCACAAGTACCTCAAGGTCAGAGTAAGTCAGGATTAGTACAGTACCCTTTAGCAATAGATGAGGTACTCGAATTACGGGGTGGGAGACCGGTGGACAAGAAATTTTATATTTCTAGGCCCCCTAGCTTGAAGCTCCACCAGTATCATGTAGATAGATCCTTATTATGTTTCAATATTTCCAATTACCGAAAACCGGGAAATTGGGAAGTGACGTGGAATAACCAGACAATGACATTTTCACACAGAGCTGATAGGATACCCATAGACTCGCAACTTGTACGCCAAATAGCCAACAGTGGAAGGTATTTTCGGTATAGGTATACTCGAGGAAGCAAGACCATGTGGGTTGGAGAAGTATCACCAGGGTACTGTGCTCATATCATCCAGCCCGATACTTGTACTGAGCAGATGGGAGAACTAGGGATTGGGTTTTTCACTTGGAAAGTTTGTAATATGGTAATGTCATATTCTGTCCCCTATGTTCTCCCCGATGATGCCTATTTCATATGTGGGAGGAAGGCGTATAAGTGGCTTGCCCCGAGCTCAGAAGGATTGTGTTATACTGGAAGAGTGTTGCCAGAGGTCATGACCATAACACATGATAAGATGAAAGAGGTTCACCGCAGTGCTCCTTATACTCATATTCACTATGAACACATCGTCAAGAGACACCTCATAGAGAGGACAGAGCACGTAGCCTCTGATTTGATCCACGAATCCACCGGGATTCAATTCCTTCTTGCATTAGACATCACCCGTACTGCCAGAGGAATTATAAATTATAGGTATATCCATGCGCTAGCTAACTTGATACAGCCTTGAAAAAGGGACTTTGATGTCCCGAAACGCGTCGGAACCTGCTTTCCAGTACTTTCCTGTGCTTCTGGACATCCTTGACTGTGAAAGGGACCAGTGGGGAACACGCCTGACGGAGCCACATGCAGGGTATTGTTCCCGGGAAATACCTTGCATTCATAACACCTGCGGCTCCGATTATCATCTTGGTAGGACTCTGTTTCCCATGTTGGGTTCTGTTTTTGTCTCACTTTTAATCATTGTGTAGTATTAAATTTATATTTTATTCACATCAAGCTGGTACATTACATTTTATTGAGAAAATAGAAGTTCCTGCAAAAAGTGTAGCATTGGATTAGCGCCAAAGTGGGAGGAGTCACTTTACCATTTTTAGTGCATTTTTACCGTTTGGAGTTTGTAGGGAACTCCCAGACTACCCCCAGGCCTGCACAAATCCTTACAGCACAACCATCCACCTCTATTATTCCTTTTTTGGTAGATAATATCACTGAGATGTATGACGACACCTTCAGGTATACGGGAAGCGAGTTACAAGCTTACAAGACAGAACTGATCCAGCACAGGATGGTCCTCAATTATATCACAGCCGTGACGGGTGGGTACTGTGTCACTTTGGCAACTCAGTATGGTGTGAAGTGCTGTACGTATATTACAAACAGCACTGACGACCCCACAGAGATTATCGATCAAAAGATGGATGATATATTGCAGTTGAAGTGGGAGTTCCGTAGGAGACACAACCTTATCCTGACCGCTGTGGGTAATGAGCTGACCGGCTGGGTCTCATGGTTGAACCCACGAAATTGGTTCTCAGGATTAGGAGAGTGGGCTCAAAATGTTATTATGAGTGTAGGGAAGTTTCTCCTTTGTATCCTGGGAGTCGTCATAATTATTGGCTTGATATTTAGGTGTGTTCGAGTTCTAACGTGGCGCAAGCACGGCACAAAATTGATGAGTCTAAGGAGCGGGGGCGCTGTTACAGCAGCAGATTTAATTTACGACCCATCCATAGAGACAATGTTATGATAAGGATTGCAAATGAATTCCATGGCCTGTTTCTTTCACCCGTTTTTCCTTTGTCTCCCCCTCTGCCTAGATACACCCATCCGGAAAAGACATCGACCATACCCAAGACTGTTTATGAAAATGTTATGTGAATGTATTTTTGTCTTATCTTCATCTCTACAACCTTCAGTTAATGACACACATAGTCGACAGGTGATATCCACATGTACTAGCACTCACATATGTTCCCCCTCCATGTATCATCAACTAAATGTGCACCCCACTTGTTGGAACAAAAAGCCGAAAAGAGCTCGGTAGTGTTTGTTGGCCCACTTACAGACCCTTAATACGGGATAAGAAGGATTTCATGTATACTTCGCAATACCTCGAAGCTTATCTAGAACATATACGGCACGATGATACATGCCCCTCAGACATGGATTCATACATACATGCTTTTTACTATCCCACTAGGTCATACATTTCCCGCCTACAACTCTTCTCCGACCATCCAATCGTCTGTAGATATTGTATTGATATTTTTCTGTTTAGTGATTAGATAGTGGCAGTTATTGTTGACTGCCAAAGGGTGGACTGTCAAAGTCGAAAAATATTGAAGAACACACAGCACGTATAAACTGCACACATATGCCCGTGCGTGCACATATCCGCAATTTGTGTATGGTCGCTCCCGCAGTCCTGCGCGTGGTATGGGTAATTACGGCAGAGTTTGTGAACGCATGGAGAGCTATCAAAACATTACATATTTAATCCAAATACTGCACATTGTACACATAGTCCCCCTGCACCACATCAGCAAGTATCAGCAGTTTAAATGATTCCAGAACAAGGGGATTCACCTTTACAGGATAAGAGGGGACAGACTAAGGTTATAAGGTGGTGTTTGGTATCCAGCTGTAGGGTATTTTAAGGGTAACATTCCGGTGTTGGTTTGCGGAAGATCGCATGTTCCTGCGGATAGTTAGGTGCAGAAGCAGAATATAGATATAAACTGTATTTACTGTATATTATGTATGCGGCGGGAATCCAGAGGAGACCACCCACAAGAGCAGTTGGGAAAGACATCGCCTACCTTTTCAAATCAACCTATGACCTCTCCTGTACTGTAAAAATGCATTCCTGTGTCCAATGGACAAAGGGATTACAGTATCCATTGTATTGCTTTTGGAAGTATTGTATAAAAAGCCTGTTGCAGCCTGGCCGGGCACAAGACTCTCAACGTTATCAACCTGACAGCGGAGGACCGGACCGGGAGGCGCACGCGAATATACTCACGTATGTACATTGTCTGTAGCCATTTACTCTGTTGTATTGTAGTGCATCATTTGTATTGTTAACCCCCTTTCAGAAATATTACTCTGTGGTGTCGGAACCCAGTGATTAACTACAAATCGGTGTTGTGTCTTCCTTTTCCTGCTAAGGTTTAAGAGTGTATTAGTAACGCATCGCATTGCTGTATAAGGTTTAAAGTGTATCTCTGGGTGTGTGAGCGCTGTGTGTACTTTGTACCCCCAGCGCGGCGTTTGTACGCTAAGTCCGTACAGTGATACGGGACTCCGTACGCAAACAGTGTATAAAGTACGTAGCGTGTGTATTAAGTATAGCGGCCGCAGCGGCTAAAGGTTTAAAGTGTATTTAAGGTGTGTTTAAAGTATAGTTTTATGTTTTAATATAAAATCGACATTATCAGGGTGCAGTGAAAAAAATTCTGATACTCTAGGGCGCCGTGATTCAAAACTGTTTGAGAAGCACTATACTATACAATGTACTCCATTATATGCTTAATAGCCAAGTCTGTTGTGTGTTATGTGCTTGGTTGTTGCCAGTGGTTTATCTACAGTATAATGGGTGCAGGCTTTCCGAGCCCACAGGCACCTGAGTCTTGGGACCATTGGAATGACTGTCAGAGTCTGTACTCTGTACTGGGGAGGAGGGGCCAATAGAAACCTGCAGACTGCCTAACCCCCTCCCCCCCATATCCGCTATTGCACCATATTTATGGATTTAAATACTCAACCACTAGCTTATAGGGACATAAAAGGATTTGCCAAGACACACACAAGAAACAATTTTTTTTAAAGTAAATATAAAATGACCAAAATTTCACCTTGCTTTTTTCCCCACAGTAATGAACTTACAGAAGATCAATTTTAACATGGCTTTTATGCTAGAACTACCAGTACATGTAATAGAAGCCTGTCATCTACCTATAACAAGACAATTCCTTGCACTTGTCTGACCAGTAAGAATATCGAGAGACTACAATTGATATTTAGCCTACCGCTTTCTCTCTGCAAACCTTGAAAGTTCCATAGTCAGATTACATGACATCAGTGAGACTGCCGTTTTCATTTCCAGCATGCAGCATCATTTACTTAGAGTTTCATTTGTCGTTTATGCAAGCTGGTTTTACTGCTCAAAGCATGTCAGCATATAATGCCCTGTCAATCTTACTATGACCACAACCAGAAATAAAATACTGTTTTTAAAACTGTTTTTGATAAAGCGGTTTGTATTATCATTACAAAAGCAGGAGGGGGTTTAAAGATATTGGATTAGTAGAATTGCGTGGGGTTTTTTTTTTTTTTTTAACAGGTTAATGTATGTGTGAGCTGGGAGGGTCAGACAAACCAATATTGCTTAGACTTTCTGACCCAAATGTAATAGCTTACTAGTTGCAGCCAAAGACCAGATTTCGATGAGGTGTCCAATATTTAAAGTGGCAATTTTTTTTAAAGCAAAATGTATCTGTTTTTCCCTTTAAAAAAAATGCCACTTTAAATCTTGAGCTCACATTAATGGAATCTTACAACTCACAGGCTATTACATTTGGGCCTCTGCCTACCAAGGTCATAGACCTGATCCACATTATTTGTAGCCGATATGTGCTGACCATTTTTAGCAGAGATTGATGAACACAATTACAATCAAAATCGGCATCATTAAAACCTCAATTATTCTGCTAGAGCACAGAGCCATAAATCTGTAAGTAGGATTGAGTTAACAATGCACCGCTGAATCTATACCGGATGGGCTAACTGTACACTGCTACGTGATAAACTCTGGAGCATGATCTCTGTAATCAGCAAGATGCAACTGGAACTACAGAAACTCAAATAGACTGTAATATGAACAGCACTCACTTCTCATTTTCTTTAACAATGCTTTCTAGCTTTAATCTCATGTCACCCATTTGTGCCTATAAGAAAAACAGAAACAAAAACATTAAAACAAAATTAGACACAAAAGGGAGAATCTCTGTCAAAGTCAAAAATATTACATACACATAACATACAAACTCCAAACCGAGTGGCCTCTGTTCGTGTGCGTTACCGGGGTGCGTGCACAGGTTCGCGCGCCTTGTGTATTAACGCACGGCAAGAGTATATACGGTAGCATACGCATTCGCACAGAGAAGCCACAAAGACATATTCAACACATATTCATACAACACATAGATTACACATAGACAAAACATGTTTAGCACCAGACTTGTATTAAATTGTATTTATATAATAGAGTGTAAAACCAGATATATATGTATTATTGGGACGGAACAAGTTAATTATATCATGTTTAGTGTCAAAATGGTCAGGAGAATGTGTGGATTAATTTGATAGCTATGGGTAAATTGTAGCACATTGCAACGATTAGTTACGACCAAATGTATGAATATAAGGTCACATTCTATGAGAACATAGGACCCATCCTGAGAAAGCATGTGTACAGAAAACCAGTGGTTAACCCTTATAACTGCATCTTGAAACTGGATATTGCTTGCATATAAACTGACCAATAACACACAATGAAGGAGGAACCTCCCTCTCCTGGGCCAATGGAAGGAGACCGAAACCAACAACCTGTTAAATCTCACTGTTTGATATATGCAGTTTCTAAGATATAGTTAGTTGCTTGCTGAGAGGAAGAGATGGAGGAAGGTCATATGGGACAGGGTGACATATACTGGCTGTATCTGCTTCTTATATGTAACAATAATTCTGTACCACCTACCTAGGCTTATATATGTTATACTGAATGATATACTGTACATATGTTATTTTGTATGCATAACTTTGAAATATCAAATACACACACACACATATATATATATATATGTATGAGCATTGGACCTCAGTCATACAATGTGTGCGACTACTTGCTTTCTCTTAAGGGACATAGTGCTGCGACGTTCAGCGCACTATTATCGAATGTGGTAATAAGATGCACCTTGTGTCCGCAGTATATATTAACGCTGGCATTGAAATGTTTATTTAAAATAATGTAAATTCACATCTCTCACGGTTTTGTCTAGAGGTTACAGATTAAAGAGAACCTCTCATATTTGGATGCATTAATAGTTTACATAGTGCACAGCACAAGCAAGAACATGGAAAACTGCAGCACACTACATGCAAATGTAGGTACATTGTAAAAGGAGAGGTCCCACAATAATCTGCCTTACACTTACTCCCAGTGGCTTTACTTCCCTACTTTGCAAACAAGGGAGATCGAGCATAAGAAAAATAAGATTTTCAACCTACCGGTAAATCTTTTTCTCCTAGTCCGTAGAGGATGCTTGGGACTCCGTAAGGACCATGGGGTATAGACGGGCTCCGCAGGAGACATAGGCACTTTAAGACTTTAGAATGGGTGTGCACTGGCTCCTCCCTCTATGCCCCTCCTCCAGACCTCAGTTAGGACTGTGCCCAGAGGAGACGGACAGTACGAGGAAAGGATTTTTGTTAATCTAAGGGCGAGATACATACCAGCCCACACCATACACACCGTACAACATGGTATATACTAAACCAGTTAACAGCATGAACAACAGCATCAGCCAGAGACTGATCTCAACTGTAACATAACCCTTATGTAAGCAACAACTATATACAAGCCTTGCAGAATTTTCCCGCACTGGGACGGGCGCCCAGCATCCTCTACGGACTAGGAGAAAAAGATTTACCGGTAGGTTTAAAATCTTATTTTCTCTTACGTCCTAGAGGGTGCTGGGGACTCCCTAAGGACCATGGGGTTTATACCAAAGCTCCAGACAGGGCGGGAGAGTGCGGATGACTCTGCAGCACCGATTGAGCAAACATGAGGTCCTCATCAGCCAGGGTATCAAACTTGTAGAATCTTGCAAAAGTGTTTGAACCCGACCAAGTAGCAGCTCGGCAAAGCTGTAATGCCAAGACGCCTCGGGCAGCCGCCCAAGAAGAGCCCACCTTCCTAGTGGAATGGGCCTTTACCGAATTTTGGAACCGGCAATCTAGCCGTAGAATGAGCCTGCGGAATCGTGTTACAGATCCAGCGAGCAATAGTCTGCTTAGACGTAGGATCGCCAACCTTGTTGGCTGCACACAGGACAAACCGTGCTTCTGTTTTCCTAGCCGTTCTTGCTATATACATTTTTAAGGCCCTGACTACATCAAGGGACTTGGAATCCTCCAAGGCACCCGTAGCCACAGGCACCACAATAGGTTGGTTCATATGAAATGACGAAACCACCTTAGGCAGAAAATAAGGACGAGTCCTCAACTCTGCTCTATCCGCATGGAAAATCAGATAGGGGCTCTTGTAAGACAAAGCCGCCAATTCGGACACCGCCTTGCAGATGCCAAGGCCAACACTATGACCACTTTCCAAGTGAGAAACTTCAATTCAACTGTTCGAAGAGGTTCACATCAGTGTGATTTAAGGAACTGTAACACCACGTTAAGGTCCCACGGTGCCACCGGAGGCACAAAAGGAGGTTGGATGTGCCACACTCCCTTTACAAAAGTCTGGACTTCTGGGAGAGAAGCCAATTCCTTCTGACCGAATATAGATAAGCCCGAAATCTGAACCTTACTTCAGGCCCATATCCACACCTGACTGCAGAAAATGGAGAAAACTACCCAGTTGAAAATCTTCCGTAGGGCATTCTTGGCTTTACACAAAGACACATATTTTCTCCCGAAACGGTGATAGTGTTTCGCCGTTACCTCCTTCCTAGCTGTAATAAGAGTAGGGATGACTTCATCCGGAATACCTTTCCTAGCTAGGATTTGGTGTTCAACCGCCATGCCGTCAAACGTAACCGCGGTAAGTCTTGGAACACACAGGGCCCCTGTAGTAACAGGTCCTCCCTGAGAGGAAGAGGCCACGGATCTTCTATGATCATTTCCTGAAGATCTGAATACCAGGCCCATCGAGGCCAATCTGGGACAATGAGTATTGTCTGCACTCTTGTTCGTCTTATGATTCTCAATATCCTTGGGATGAGAGGAAGTGGAGGGAACACATAGACCGACTGAAACACCCACGGTGTCACCAGGGCGTCCACTGCCACTGCCTGAGGGTCTCTTGACCTGGAACAATACGTCCGAAGTTTTCTGTTGAGGCGTGACGCCATCATGTCTATTTGAGGAAGTCCCCAACGACTTGTCATCTCTGCAAAGACTTCTTGATGAAGTCCCCACTCTCCTGGATGGAGATCGTGTCTGCTAAGGGAAGTCTGCTTCCCAGTTGTCTACTCCCGGAATGAAGACCACTTGCAGAGCGCTTACATGATTTTCCGCCCAGCGAAGAATCCTGGTGGCTTCTGCCATTGCTGCTCTGCTTCTTGTCCCGCCCTGGCGGTTTACATGCGCCCGGCTGTGACGTTGTCTGACTGTATCAGAACAGGTAGGTTGCGAAGATTGTCCGCCTGTCGGAGGCCGTTGCATATGGCCCTTAATTCCAGCATATTGATGTGTAGACAAGCCTCCTGGCTTGACCATATTCCCTGAAAATTGTTTCCCTGTGTGACTGCTCCCCATCCTCGGAGGCTCGCGTCCGTGGTCACAAGAACCCAATCTTGAATGCCGAACCTGCGACCCTCTAGAAGGGGAGTACTCTGGAGCCACCACAGGAGGGAGAGGGAGAGAGAGAGAGAGAGAGAGAGAGAGAGAGAAAGAGAGAAAGAGAGAGAAAGAGAGAAAGAGAGAGAAAGAGACCCTGGGGGACAGGGTATCTTCCGATGAATCTGTAGATGGGACCCTGACCACTTATCCAGAAGGTCCCACTGAAAAGTCCTTGCATGGAACCTGCCCAATGGAATGGCCTCGTAGGCCGCCCCCATCTTTCCCAATACTCGAGTGCATTGATGAACTGACACTCTTTTTGGCTTTAACAGGTCTTTGAACATGTTCTGGTGTTCCTGGGCTTTTTCTACCGGGAGAAAAACCCCTTTGTTTTTCCGTATCCAGAATCATGCCCAAAAAAAAGACAGCCGAGTTGTCGGAACCAACTGCGACTTTGGTAGATTAGAATCCAGCTGTGCTGTTGTAGTACTCTCAGGGAGAGAGACACGGTTTTTAATAACTGCTCCCTTGAACTCACTTTTATCAGGAGATCGTCCAAGTATGTGATACTTGTGGCCCCTTGCTTGCGCAGGAGCACCATCATTTCCGCCATTACCTTGGTGAAAATTCTCGGGCCCGTGGAAAGCCCAAACGGCAACGTCTGAAACTGGTAATGACAATCCTGTACAGCGAATCTTAGGTACGCCCGATGAGGAGGATATATGGGGACATGAAGGTATGCATCCTTTATGTCTAGTGACACCATAAAATCCCCCCCTTTCCAGGCTGGATATCCTTGCCTTAAGAGATTCCATCTTGAATTTGAACCTCTTTAAATATAGGTTTAGGGATTTTAGATTCAGAATCGGTCTGACCGAGCCATCCGGCTTTGGGACCACAAATAGGGTTGAATAAAACCCTTTTCCCTGTTGCACTAGGTGAACAATGATAATCACTTGCTGTTGACACAGCTTTAGTATGGCAGCCAAAACTATTTTCCTCTCCGGGGAAGTAGCTGGCAAGGCAGATTTGAAAATCGGTGTGGAAGCACCTCTTTGATGGATGTGGTAGAGGCCGGGGAGGACACTTTTCCTGTGAACTAGCCGTAGCCGGTGTTCTTTTTCCTCTACCTCTGGCGAGGAAAGCCACGCCCCTTTCTGATCTTGCGCGACCGAAAGGACTGCATCTGTTATTAGGGTGTTTCCTTTTGCTGTGGGGGAACGTAAGGCAAAAAAAGACGACTTACCCGCGGTAGCTGTGAAAATCAGGTCCGCGAGGCCCTCCCCAAATAAAACTTCACCCTTGCAAGGTAAAGCCTCCACATGACTCTGAGTCAGCATCACCTGTCCATTGACGGGTCCGCAGGGACCTACTAGCAGAACCTGCCATGGCATTAGCCCTTGAACCCAAAAACCCAATATCTCTCGCAGCCTCTCTCATATATAGTGCTGCATCCTTGATGTGACCTAAGGTCAACACCATACTATCTTTATCTAGGGTGTCAATGTCAGATGACAAGTTATCAGCCCAAGCTTTAATTGCGCTACCTACCCATGCCGACGCTACTGCAGGTCTAGATAGGGCTCTCGTAGTCGCATAATTTGATTTTAAGGTAGATTCCTGCCTACGATCCGCAGGATCCTATAGGGCCGCCTTATCAGGGGACGGTAATGCTACCTTTTTGGACCAGGGCGTTAAGGCCTTGTCCAGCGTGGGCGAGGATTCCCGCCGTAACCTGTCCTTTGAGGGGAAAGGATACGCCATAATAATTCCCTTGGGAACCTGCAGTCTAATGTCAAGAGTCTCCCAAGCTTTTTTTTTTTTTAATAAAACGTCATCATGAGATGAGTTAGGATACTTTTCTTAAAACATGCAGACCCTCGTGTCAGGGACAGAGGAGTCCTCTGTGATATGCAAAACATCTTTTATTGCAATAATCATATATTGAATACTTACGCGACTCATGGGTGCAACCTTGCATCATCCTAGTCGACACTGGAGTCGGAATCCGTGTCGGTATCAGTGTCTGCTAACTGGGTAAAGGGACGTTTATGGGACCCTGAAGGGTCCTGGGACACAATAAAAGCCATGGGTTAATTCCCTGCTTGTCTTTGGACTCTGCTTTGTCCAATCTGTAATAAAGCCACATTAGCATTCAAAACATTCCACATGTCCACCCAATCAGGTGTCGGCTGTGCCGACGGAGACACCACCACCATCTGCTCTACATCCTCCCAAGATGAGCCTTCCGCTTCAGACATGTCGACACACACGTACTGACACCCCCACACACACTGGGATAAATAAATATGGGGACTGACCCACAATAAGGCCCTTTGGAGAGACAGAGAGAGAGTATGCCAGCACACACCCAGCGCCACAATATACTGAAACCAAGGTCCCAGCCTAAATAGCGCTTTATATATAAATATATGTACAATCTGCACCAAATAAATGTGCCCCCCCCCCTCGTTTTTGCCCCCTGTTATTGTCCAGCAGGGGAGAGTCTGGGAGCACTTCTCTGCAGCATGCTGTGGAGAAAAATGGCGCTGGTTAGTGCTGGAGGATCAAGCCCCGCCCCCTCGATGGCGGGCTTCGGTCCCGCTCAATTTCTTTATACTGGCAGGGTTTTTATACTATACTGCCTCCGCAGTATCTGAGATCTGTGCCAGTGCTGATTTTGAGGTAATAATTGCTGCCCAGGGCGCCCCCCCCCCTGCGCCCTGCACCCGTACAGTGCCTTCTGTGTGTGTGTTGGGAGCAATGGCGCGCAGCGTTACCACTGCGCGGTACCTCATTGAAGATCTGAAGTCTTCTGCCGCCTTTGAAGTCTTCTTTCTTCTCATACTCACCCGGCTTCTATCTTCCGGCTCTGTGAGGAGGACGGCGGCGCGGCTCCGGGACGAACGGCGAGGGTGAGACCTGCGTTCCGACCCTCTGGAGCTAATGGTGTCCAGTAGCTTAAGAAGCAGTGCCTATCATTTAAGTAGGTCTGCTTCTCTCCCCTCAGTCCCACGATGCAGGGAGCCTGTTGTCAGCAGTGCTCCCTGAAAATAAAAAACCTAACAAAAGTCTTTTCAGAGAAACTCAGTAGAGCTCCCCTGCAGTGCATCCAGTCTCCACTGGGCACAGGATCTAACTAAGGTCTGGAGGAGGGGCATAGAGGGAGGAGCCAGTGCACACCCATTCTAAAGTCTTAAAGTGCCCATGTCTCCAGCGGAGCCCGTCTATACCCCATGGTCCTTACAGAGTCCCCAGCATCCTCTGGAACGTAAGAGAAAGTATATTGAGATCTTCTGGACATCTCTCATACAGAGTACAGAGTGCTGTATTCACTCTTCCCTGAGGAGAGAGAGCGCAGGCACCCAGTTATACTTACATAGCACCTAAGAAACCCAGGTAGGACAAATCCTTTTTAAAAATGCATCAAAAAATATATTGAAATTATCTCAGATTTGACCACATATACTCAAGTATTTGAAGGCTAAATATGCTTTTTGCAATGACCCTGACCCCCCCCCCCCCCTCCAGCTAATAAAACTGCAGGATGTCCCACATCTTGGACCCTCTTGGTGCACCAGGTCCTATGAGACTCTGCTAGGGTTGGGCATCTTTTTGAAAAAAGTGCATCTTAGTCGCTTGTACGATGTACCAGGAAATGGTGCTGATTAATTTGATATGCAACACTTGTATATCTGTGTACGACTGAGTCTCTGAATCTGTACACAAAGTGCCACGATGCAGCAGTCGCAGCTGTTTTCCAATACAAGTGTACTTACTCAGTCGCACACAATATACAGTAACATGTCATATATAAAATGAATCAACAAAGTCTCCTGGTGCGTACTAGTCACACTGTGTTGTGACGAAGACACATTTTCCGCGAAATAGGACGCCCGACACCGGATGGCTCACTTACGCCAGGCATCTTACGCTATGTGGCTTAATAAGGTTAGATGTATGAGGACACATCTGTATGTACTGTATTCACAAATTTATCCCAACAGCGGAAACAAGCTTGACTGTTTAGCTTAGTTGTCAATGCGCTTGATTGGTCCAGCTGCATTGATAACAATGCAATCCACTTTCCTGTTAGACACGTGTAGCGCTGATGAGACTGAATGTGGTATAAAGTAGGCGGAGGGAGGTGGGCTGCAAAAAGACAATGAATAAAGATGTTCTTGCACAACTATTCCCAGTACTCAACTGCTGCATATACAGTTATCTGTGGCTCCAGTAAACCTACTGCTTCAGAGTTTTACATAGTAAAACTGCAATATAAGCCACTGCCACTGTCCTACCACCAGAAGACATTTTCATCTATTAAGATATGATAGCTGTTCCAAGATATAAAGATAAAACACTGGACGACAAACTGATCCTTTACTGCCATCTTAAACGGGAACAATACAAGAAGTTAATACCTGATAAAAATGGAGTTGCTCGCTCATTTCTTCACTTTGTTTATCAAATTCTCCAATCAGAAAATTTACATTTCTAGAGAAAGAAAGAGGAAAGATTGCGTAAGATGAGTGTATCCGACCACTCCCCGCTCCCACCTCCAAATGCTGTCTTCCTGTCACTCACTTTGCAACTCATTCCTCGGTGCGACCGCAATTCACTTGCTACACATGCGCACTGCGGCTCAGACGCATGCGCGGTAAGAATACAATGACTGATGTGCATACAATAGACGCTATGCGACTGCACCTGAATGAGCATCAATCTGTCTATAGGGGGTAATTCCAAGTTGATCGCAGCAGGAATTTTTTTTAGCAGTTGGGCAAAACCATGTGCACTGCAGGGGAGGCAGATATAACATTTGCAGAGAGTTAGATTTGGGTGGGTTATTTTATTTCTGTGCAGGATAAATACTGGCTGCTTTATTTTTACACTGCAAATTAGATTGCAGATTGAACACACCACACCCAAATCTAACTCTCTCTGCACATGTTATATCTGCCTCCCCTGCAGTGCACATGGTTTTGCCCAATTGCGAACAGAATTCCTGCTGCGATCAACTTGGAATTACCCCCATAATGCGGTGCTGTACAATCTGTCTCTAATGCGGATTGATTCTTTTGAATGTTTCTATAACCTGTCCCTCTTTTGGAGGACAGTTCCATCTCTATTTGTGGCATGTGCCTCACAAAATTTGTTTTGTTTGTTTTTTTCTTTTACAAATCCAACCACTGACGTTGCAACCACTCCCCCAATTTGACAGCAACGCAGCCCTCAGGGCATTCAATGTTGAACGGCATACCATAACATATCCTTAAAAGGTCATATTTGTTTATTTCCTAATGGTAATAATATATTTTGCATAATGTCCATAACTCACTAAGTAAAAAATAAAGGTAGATGAGATATTATATTATTATAACAAATATATATATATATACACACACATACATATATACATACATACACACATATACACAGTATATATATATATATATATATATATTTTGTGTGTGTGTGTGTGTGTGTGTGTGTGTGTGTGTGTGTGTGCGTGTGTGTGTGTATATATATATATATATATACACACACACACGCTATATATAAATGTGATGACTCTGTAAGAGCGGTCTCACGTTCTGCATTGCATTCTCTTATAAATACATGTGTTTGAAAGCAGATGGTCAGTTGCACGCTCTCAATCTAATGTGAGGTTTACCTTCTCTCCGTTACACTTGATGCTGCAGTCTCATTATCCCTTAATGGTTCATGAGTCTAGAAACGCAAAATAGGTAGAAAAAAAGTTTGGATTACTGGTTTATTTTAAAATAAATGACCTTCAATCCAACATTGTATCACTCAAATTGTGCCAGATCATTATTTGTTTTGCACATTTTTCATACATATACATAGAAGTAACAATGTGGCTGTAGTTACTGCCAGGGAGCAATTTAAACAGAAGTGAATCTTGTTTACACTGTTTCAACCAAAAAAAAAATTACATTTAGCGTAGAGTTTCTCAACACAGAGGAGGGGCATCAATTATACCACTGCCTGATTGAATTAGGCAAGCAGGATAGAGGAGTGCCGAGCAGTGCTAATCAGGGGCTGCCACTGCAGGACATTCCAGGAGCGAAGCTGCTTAGCCAGGCTTTCAGGCAGCCGGATGGCCAGTGTGGCCCTGTGATTCCCCTCAGACGGCAAGTAGTGCACTGGGTGATATTCAAATGATACATCACGCCTTATCTCCTTTCCAAAGTGATCCCTGTTATTGAGCATATCGTGCCAAAGTAATCAGGTTTAGCTGCATAAAGGGTTGGGCGCCTTGCTACCCCGGGAGTAGCGAGCTGAAATGATACCACGCCCATTAGCAGAAACAGAACGGGTGTAGAAGGGGGTGAAAATAATTAATTAGTTGTGCTTTGTTTGTTTTTTAATTTGTGGTAGATCTTTTTTTAAAGAGTAATAGTCGTTAGACATTAACATAGTGTTCACTCTAGGATTTGGGCAGGGCGCCGGACTGTGAGGGATGCCGCGCGCGTGCCGAAAAAGGGGCGTGGTCACAAAATAGGGGCGTGGTCATTTCACGTAATAAAAGTGGGCGGTTCAGCCCACAGACGATAAAACAGGGGGCGTGGGCGGCTGGCGGTGTCACTGTTGGGGGCGTGCCAAGCATCCACGGAGGTGCTGGGCTTCCCCCAAGCTCTCTACCACAGCGTGAATGGATGCCGCGTGCATGCGCATGGCATCTTTACACACTGGGAGGGCAGAAAGCGGCCGGCTGTTCTAACATACAAAATGTACTAAACTCTGAGATGTCAAACTGCAGGACTCATTCATTGGCTGTGAATAACTACTTTAGACCAGAGGTTCCCAAACTGTTTTGGTTCATGGCACCCTCATTGTGTCCGCGGCACCGCTAGGTCAAAGTGTAGATTCCCAGTCCCAGCAGTAGGCCTATGAGTTTAATTAAAACAGGGCTTATTGTCCAGATGAAGAGGAAATGATGGAGGTACTAGGGAGGCCTGAGTCAACGCCTGAAGTGAGTGTCAAACTCGGCTATGAGGTGGCTAGCAGGCAGAGGCACTCCATTACACACTGTGACAGTTACAGTGTAACTAACATAGGTTTGTTTATTGCAGGGGGCCAGGGCTCACGCCAGTACAGCGTGGCCAGAGCCGCATTAAGACGTCATGGGGCCCTAGGTAAGATACTAGTTAAAGGCCCCGTATTGAGGTATATATAAATACATCACGCACAGCTCCCCCCCCCCCCCCCCCCACACACACACACACACACACACACACACACACACACACACACACACACACACACACACACACACACACACACACACCTCCCCCTAGCACAGAAGATCTCCCATTAGCACAGAATATCCCTACCTTCCCAGGTCTCCTCCCTCACACTGATCTCTCCCATCAAATATATATTTTCCAACCTATATTCGGACTTGTGTTCTTCTGTCTTCGCATCATACTCCTGGATGCCGGTGCTAAAATCTACCTCTTACGATCCACAGTGCGGCAGTGTACTAATGAGTCACTCTGACTCATTATAATGCCATCTTCTGCAATGCACCGGCTGCAGTACACAGAAGCAAAGGAGATGGGGGAGGTGAATAGTACGGTCCAAATAATTTAATTTGGGAATCTAGACCAGACTGAATCACCAGGCCATGGCACATCTATAAGGTGGTGCACAATTTTGGAAATGCTGTTTTAGACTAATGTGACTAGTCCCATCAATACTAAAAGAAACCTTGCAGTGGACCCCTGGTGTTCAAATGAATCTTACCCTTACTACTGCCTGTAGCTGATAAATCTCTAGGTATAACAGCCTGCAGAGATGTGAAAATATTAGCTATACTCCTTTCAAACCAAGCGGATAACCCAGGTTATTGTCGGGACAAGCTGTCGTGACCCGGGTTCGACCGATGTCCGCTAACCGGATTGGCTGCTGTATGAATGGCGCGACCGGGTTTATTCAACCCAGGTCGTGTTAAAAAGCTGCTGACTTGCTGTGTTTTCTGAAGGCACATCTATGGAAAGTGGCACAGTCCAGACAGGAGGAAAATAAGAATTTACTTACCGATAATTCTATTTCTCGGAGTCCGTAGTGGATGCTGGGGTTCCTGAAAGGACCATGGGGAATAGCGGCTCCGCAGGAGACAGGGCACAAAAAAGTAAAGCTTTACTAGGTCAGGTGGTGTGCACTGGCTCCTCCCCCTATGACCCTCCTCCAGACTCCAGTTAGGTACTGTGCCCGGACGAGCATACACAATAAGGGAGGCATTTTGAATCCCGGGTAAGACTCATACCAGCCACACCAATCACACCGTACAACTTGTGATCTAAACCCAGTTAACAGTATGACAACAGAAAGGGCCTCTTAAAGATGGCTCCTTAACAATAACCCGAATTAGTTAACAATAACTATGTACAAGTATTGCAGATAATCCGCACTTGGGATGGGCGCCCAGCATCCACTACGGACTCCGAGAAATAGAATTATCGGTAAGTAAATTCTTATTTTCTCTATCGTCCTAAGTGGATGCTGGGGTTCCTGAAAGGACCATGGGGATTATACCAAAGCTCCCAAACGGGCGGGAGAGTGCGGATGACTCTGCAGCACCGAATGAGAGAACTCCAGGTCCTCCTTTGCCAGGGTATCAAATTTGTAAAATTTTACAAACGTGTTCTCCCCCGACCACGTAGCTGCTCGGCAGAGTTGTAATGCCGAGACCCCTCGGGCAGCCGCCCAAGATGAGCCCACCTTCCTTGTGGAGTGGGCTTTTACAGTTTTAGGCTGTGGCAGGCCTGCCACAGAATGTGCAAGTTGAATTGTGTTACAAATCCAACGAGCAATCGACTGCTTAGAAGCAGGTGCGCCCAACTTGTTGGGTGCATACAATATAAACAGCGAGTCAGATTTTCTGACTCCAGCCGTCCTTGCAATGTATATTTTTAAGGCTCTGACAACGTCCAACAACTTGGAGTCCTCCAAGTCGCTAGTGGCCGCAGGCACCACAATAGGTTGGTTCAGATGAAATGCTGATACCACTTTAGGGAGAAAATGCGGACGAGTCCGCAGTTCTGCCCTATCCGAATGGAAGATTAGATAAGGACTTTTATAAGATAAAGCCGCCAATTCAGATACTCTCCTGGCAGAGGCCAGGGCTAGTAACATAGTCACTTTCAATGTGAGATATTTCAAATCCACCTTTTTCAATGGTTCAAACCAATGGGATTTGAGGAAATCTAAAACTACATTTAGATCCCACGGTGCCACCGGAGGCACCACAGGAGGCTGTATATGCAGTACTCCCTTGACAAAAGTCTGGACCTCAGGGACAGAGGCCAATTCTTTTTGGAAGAATATTGACAGGGCCGAAATTTGAACCTTAATGGATCCCAATTTGAGACCCATAGATAATCCTGATTGCAGGAAATGTAGGAAACGACCCAGTTGGAATTCCTCCGTCGGAACCCTCCGATCCTCGCACCACGCTACATATTTTCGCCAAATGCGGTGATAATGTTTCACGGTGACTTCCTTCCGTGCCTTAATCAAGGTAGGAATGACTTCTTCTGGAATGCCTTTCCCTTTTAGGATCTGGCGTTCAACCGCCATGCCGTCAAACGCAGCCGCGGTAAGTCTTGAAAAAGACAGGGACCCTGCTGTAGCAGGTCCCTTCTCAGAGGTAGAGGCCACGGTTCGTCCGTGAGCATCTCTTGAAGTTCCGGATACCAAGTCCTTCTCGGCCAATCCGGAACCACTAGTATTGTTCTTACTCTTCTTTGCCGTATGATCTTCAATACCTTTGGTATGAGCGGCAGAGGAGGAAACACATACACTGACTGGTACACCCAAGGAGTTACCAGTGCGTCCACAGCTATTGCCTGTGGATCTCTTGACCTGGCGCAATATTTGTCCAGTTTCTTGTTGAGGCGAGACGCCATCATGTCTACAATTGGTCTTTCCCAACGGTCTATTAACATGTTGAAGACTTCTGGATGTAGACCCCACTCTCCCGGATGAAGATCGTGTCTGCTGAGGAAGTCTGCTTCCCAGTTGTCCACGCCCGGGATGAACACTGCTGACAGTGCTATCACGTGATTCTCCGCCCAGCGAAGAATCTTGGCAGCTTCTGCCATTGCACTCCTGCTTCTTGTGCCGCCCTGCCTGTTTACCTGGGCGACCGCCGTGATGTTGTCCGACTGAATCAACACCGGCTTTCCTTGCAGGAGAAGTTCCGCCTGGCTTAGAGCATTGTAGATTGCTCTTAGTTCCAGAATGTTTATGTGAAGAGACTTTTCCAGACTCGTCCATACTCCCTGGAAGTTTCTTCCTTGTGTGACTGCTCCCCAGCCTCTCAGGCTGGCGTCCGTGGTCACCAGGATCCAATCCTGAATGCCGAATCTGCGGCCTTCTAATAGGTGAGCCTTCTGCAACCACCACAGAAGTGACACCCTTGTCTTTGGTGACAGGGTTATTCGCAGGTGCATCTGCAGATGCGACCCTGACCATTTGTCCAACAGATCCCTTTGGAATATTCTTGCATGGAATCTGCCGAATGGAATTGCTTCGTAAGAAGCCACCATTTTTCCCAGGACTCTTGTGCATTGATGTACTGACACTTTTCCTGGTTTTAGGAGGTTCCTGACCAGATCGGATAACTCCTTGGCTTTTTCCTCTGGAAGGAAAACCTTTTTCTGAACCGTGTCCAGAATCATTCCTAGGAACAGCAGACGAGTTGTCGGGATTAAATGGGATTTTGGAATATTCAGAATCCACCCGTGTTGTCTTAGCACCTCTTGAGATAGTGCTAAAGCTGTCTCCAGCTGTTCTCTGGACCTTGCCCTTATTAGGAGATCGTCCAAGTATGGGATAACTAATACGCCTTTTCTTCGAAGAAGAATCATCATCTCGGCCATTACCTTGGTAAAGACCCGAGGCGCCGTGGACAATCCGAACGGCAGCGTCTGAAACTGATAGTGACAGTTTTGAACAATGAACCTGAGGTACCCCTGGTGTGCGGGGTAAATCGGAACGTGTAGATACGCATCCTTGATGTCCAAGGATACCATAAAGTCCCCTTCTTCCAGGTTCGCTATCACTGCTCTGAGTGACTCCATCTTGAACTTGAACTTTTTTATGTAGAGGTTCAAGGACTTCAGATTTAGAATAGGCCTTACCGAGCCATCCGGCTTCGGTACCACAAATAGAGTGGAATAATACCCCTTTCCTTGTTGTAATAGGGGTACTTTGACTATCACCTGCTGAGCGTACAGCTTGTGAATGGCTTCCAACACCCTCTCCCTTTCGGAAGAGACGGTTGGTAAGGCAGACTTCAGGAAACGATGAGGAGGATCCGTCTCTAATTCCAACCTGTACCCCTGAGATATTATCTGCAGGATCCAGGGGTCTACCTGCGAGTGAGCCCACTGCGCGCTGTAATTTTTGAGACGGCCCCCCACTGTCCCCGAGTCCGCTTGAGAGGCCCCAGCGTCATGCTGAGGTTTTTGCAGGAGCCGGGGAGGGCTTCTGTTCCTGGGAAGGAGCTGCCTGTTGGTGTCTCTTCCCTCTTCCTCTGCCTCGTGGCAGGTACGACAAGCCCTTTGCTCTCTTATTTTTGTAGGAGCGAAAAGGCTGCGGTTGAAAGGTCGGTGCCTTTCTCTGTTGGGGAGTGACTTGAGGTAAAAAAGTGGATTTCCCGGCAGTAGCCGTGGCCACCAAGTCTGATAGACCAACTCCAAATAACTCCTCCCCTTTATACGGCAAAACCTCCATGTGACGTTTTGAATCCGCATCGCCTGTCCACTGTCGTGTCCATAAGGCTCTTCTGGCTGAAATGGACATAGCACTCACCCGAGATGCCAGTGTGCAAATATCCCTCTGTGCATCACGCATATAGATAAATGCATCCTTTATTTGTTCTAACGACAGTAAAACATTGTCCCTATCTAGGGTATCAATATTTTCAATCAGGGATTCTGACCAAACTACTCCAGCACTGCACATCCAGGCAGTTGCTATAGCTGGTCGTAGTATAACACCTGCATGTGTGTATATATTCTTTTGAATAACTTCCATCTTTCTATCTGATGGATCCTTAAGTGCGGCCGTCTCAGGAGAGGGTAACGCCACTTGTTTGGATAAGCGTGTGAGCGCCTTGTCCACCTTAGGGGGTGTTTCCCAGCGCGCCCTAACCTCTGGCGGGAAAGGGTATAATGCCAATAACTTTTTTGAAATTATCAACTTTTTATCAGGAGCAACCCACGCTTCATCACACACGTCATTTAATTCTTCTGATTCAGGAAAAACTGTTTGTAGTTTTTTCACACCATACATAATACCCTGTTTTACGGTATCTGTAGTATCAGCTAAATGTAACGTCTCCTTCATTGCCAAAATCATATAACGTGTGGCCCTACTGGAAAATACGTTTGAATTTCTACCGTCGTCACTGGAATCAGTGCCCGTGTCTGGGTCTGTGTCGACCGACTGAGGCAAAGGGCGTTTTACAGCCCCTGACGGTGTTTGAGGCGCCTGGACAGGCATTAATTGATTGTCCGGCCGCCTCATGTCCTCAACTGACTGTTTAAGGGAAGATAAACCATCACGTAATTCCACAAATAAAGGCATCCATTCTGGTGTCGACCCCCTGGGGGGTGACATCTGCATATTTGGCAATTGCTCCGCCTCCACACCAATATCGTCCTCATACATGTCGACACCACGTACCGACACACACCGCAAACTCACAGGGAATGCTCTAATGAAGACAGGACCCACTAGCCCTTTTGGGGAGACAGAGGGAGAGTCTGCCAGCACACACCACAAAGCGCTATATATACAAGGGATATCCTTATATTAAGTGCTCCCTTATAGCTGCTTTAATATATATATATATATAGCCATTAATGTGCCCCCCCTCTCTGTTTTACCCTGTTTCTGTAGTGCAGTGCAGGGGAGAGACCTGGGAGCCGTTCTGACCAGCGGAGCTGTGACAGAAAATGGCGCCGTGTGCTGAGGAGATAGGCCCCGCCCCTTTTTCGGCGGGTTCTTCTCCCGCTATTTTTCCAGTCAGGCAGGGGTTAAATATCTCCATATAGCCCCTATGGGCTATATGTGAGGTATTTTTAGCCTTGTATAAGGTTTATATTTGCCTCTCAGAGCGCCCCCCCCCAGCGCTCTGCACCCTCAGTGACTGCCCAGTGAAGTGTGCTGAGAGGAAAATGGCGCACAGCTGCAGTGCTGTGCGCTACCTTATGAAGACTGAGGAGTCTTCAGCCGCCGGTTTCCGGACCTCTTCACGCTTCAGCATCTGCAAGGGGGTCGGCGGCGCGGCTCCGGGACCGGACTCCACGGCTGGGCCTGTGTTCGATCCCTCTGGAGCTAATGGTGTCCAGTAGCCAAGCAGCAAATCCACTCTGCATGCAGGTGAGTTTACTACTTTCCCCCTAAGTCCCACGTTGCAGTGATCCTGTTGCCAGCAGGACTCACTGTAAAGAAAAAAACCTAAACTAAACTTTCTCTAAGCAGCTCTTTAGGAGAGCCACCTAGATTGCACCCTTCTCGTTCGGGCACAAAATCTAACTGGAGTCTGGAGGAGGGTCATAGGGGGAGGAGCCAGTGCACACCACCTGACCTAGTAAAGCTTTACTTTTTTGTGCCCTGTCTCCTGCGGAGCCGCTATTCCCCATGGTCCTTTCAGGAACCCCAGCATCCACTTAGGACGATAGAGAAAATAGAATTTTGGTACCTACCGGTGAATCCTTTTCTCGTAGTCTGTAGAGGATGCTGGGGTCCACATTAGTACCATGGGGTATAGACGGGTCTACTAGGAGCTATTGGCACTTTAAGAGTTTGAGAGTGTGGGCTGGCTCCACCCTCTATGCCCCTCCTACCAGACTCAGTTTAGAAAATGTGCCCAGAGGAGCCGGTCACAGCTAGGGGAGCTCCACAGGAGTTCTTTTAGTTTTATTATTTTTGTTAGAGTTTAGGCACAGGGAGGCTGCTGGCAACAGCCTCCCTGCTTCGAGGGACTAAAGGGGGGGGGGGGGGGGGGGAGTAGTGTCCGCCCTGTGGGGTCTGAGCCACTATCTCCGCTGACTGGACACTGAGCTCCAGAGGGGATGGAACGTTCGCCGCCACAGGGGATCGCTCACCCCAGCAGCATGCCGCCACCCCCTTACAGAGCCAGAAGATCAGTGGCGAGTTAGTCACGGGACCCCCTGGCAAGCAGGGAGCCGGTGTGAAGATAGCAGCAACAGGGTATGGAGCGCAGTACTAACTGCGCTCCGGGTCTCAGCGGCACATAGTGCGGCGCCCTGAGCCAGAGCCTACACCCTACACTGACAAACAAGCCTGTCAGGGTCCCGGAATCGCTGCCAGCACTTTTCCTCAGGCCAGTATAATCTTCAGAAGAGCGGGAAGAAGCGCCATGTAAGGGGGCGGAGCTTCTCCTCAGAGCGGACCCAGCAGCATTCAGCGCTATTTTCCTGCCTGCAGAAGCGCTGTCAGTGAGAGCAGTCCCTCCATATCAACTCCAGCTATTGTATACGGTACCAGGGGGTTGTAGAAGGTGGTGGTGGGGGGGAGGGGGGGGGCAAGGCTGTATATCTGTACTGTGCAACCTATTAAGGTACACAGTAAGTGCTGGGTAGGGGTTTCCCTATCTTGAAGCGCTGTGTGTGGGTTGGCTCCAATCTCTGTGACTCTCTTGGCATTCTTAGCGGGGAAACTCTGTCTGCCCTTTCCGGTGTGTGTGTGTGTGGAGTGTTTGTGGTCTCCATTAAGCTATGTTCAGGGACTCCGTGTCATATGCTGCAGAGGATATGTCCTCTCAGGATGATCCCATTCCATGTAATCAGGATTGCACTGTGTTAGCGCAGGTCACCAGCAAGGGAGCCTGAGTGGTTAGCCTCTCTTAAAAGTATGATTTCTCAGATTTCTACTAGAGTTGCACAAAATGAGTCTGCAACTCAGGTTTTACAGAACTCTATGGCTGTTTGGTCCGATTCTGTTACCTCAGGACCCCCTCAGATACGCTCCCAAAAACGTGCTCTTGCCCAGATTATGCAAGATGACACGGGAATAGATTCTGACGCGGCAGACGGTGATGGGGATGTGCTGCGGGGGACGGTATCTCTTGCAAAAGGGGTGCAGTTGATGATAGAGGCCATTAGAGATGTGTTGAATATCGCTGATACAACACCTGAGCAGGTTGAGGAGGCTTACTTCACAGACAATAAGAAAGCCTCGCTAACCTTCCCTGCGTCTAAGGAATTAAATGATATTTTTGAGAAAACCCACCCACAGTTGACGCGTCTGTATCCAGACTCTCAAAAAAGGTGGTTTTACCTGTCCCAGGATCTACCACGTTAAAAGAACCGGCTGATCGCAAAACTGACACTACGCTCAAATCCATATACACAGGGCGATACTACGTCCTACTATTGCCTGTGCATGAATTTCCAAAGCTATAGTAAAGTAGTCAGGCACGTTACTTGAGGATTTGGATACATTGGATAAAAGTGATGTTGAATTGTTTTCACGTAACATTCAGGATTCTGCAGGATTTATTGTGGAATCCTGGGTTCGATGGCTGCAGGGATATCTTCCATGTCTGTCCCAGCTCATAGGGGACTTTGGCTGCGCCAGTGGTCT
This sequence comes from Pseudophryne corroboree, assembly GCF_028390025.1. NCBI lineage: Eukaryota > Metazoa > Chordata > Amphibia > Anura > Myobatrachidae > Pseudophryne > Pseudophryne corroboree. The sequence continues at coordinate 919,549,754 of NC_086444.1, forward strand.
GCCGACGCGGAATCCAGGAGAGGTGTGGAGACCCTACCCTACAACAGGTCAGGCTCTATTTGGGGAGGAGTTGGATGCGTGGATTTCCACGGCTACCGCGGGTAAGTCACCTTTTCTTCCCTCAGCTGCACCTGCTACGAAGAAACCTTTTACTTCAACTGCATCACAGTCCTTTCGGGCTGCTAAAACAAGAAAGGCCAAGCCGTCTAACAACTTCTTTAGGGGAGGTTGGCCAAAATCCAAGAAACCTGCTGCTGCGGGTTCCCAGGAACAGAAGACTGCTTCAAGTACGCCAAAGTCCTCATCATGACGGTGGACCGAGCGGCCTGGAGGTAGGGCTGGTGGGGGCGAGACCACGTCTGGGTGTTGTCCGGCCTGGATCCCTGGGTGCAAGATATTGTGTCCCAGGGGTACAGGCTGGAGTTTCAAGATCTCCCACCTAACCGATTCTTCAAATCAGGCTTGCCAGCTCTGCTGGCAGACAGGGCTGTCTTACAGGAAGCCATCCAAAAGTTGGTGGAGTCATAGGTTATTGTACCAGTTCCACCCGATTTGAAAAAAGGTTACTATTCAAACCTTTTCATGGTACTGAAATCGGATGGTTCGGTCAGGCCCATTTTGAACTTAAAATTGCTAAATCCTTTTCTGAGGGAGTTCAAGTTCAAAATGGAGTCTCTGAGGGCGGTGATATCAGGTCTGGAGGAGGGGGAATTCCTGGTATCCCTGGATATCAAGGATGCGTACCTCCACATTCCGATTTGTCCGCCGCATCAGGCTTTTCTCCGATTCGCACTGTTAGACCATCATTTTCAGTTCCAGGCCCTGCCATTCGGCCTCTCCACAGCACCGAGGTTGTTCACCAAGGTGATGGCAGAGATGATGGTTCTCCTCCGCAGACAGGGGGTGAACATAATTCCATATCTTGACGATCTGCTGATAAAGGCATCGTCCAAGGAGAAGCTGTTACAGTCTATTGTTCTCACAACCCATCTACTCAGGGAAGATGCAGAGGGTGTTTCTTCCAGAGAAGAAAGCGTTGGTGATACAAACAATGGTCCGGGATGTCCTGAAGCCAGCTCGGGTATCGGTTCATCAGTGCATTCGCCTTCTGGGGAAGATGGTGGCCCCTTACGAGGCTCTGCAGTATGGGAGATTTCACGCTCATCCCTTCCAGCTGGATCTCCTGGACAAGTAGTCGGGATCTCATCTACATATGCACCAGAGAATACGTCTGTCACCAAAGGCTAGGATTTCACTCCTCTGGTGGCTACAGTTACCTCACTTTCTGGAGGGCCGCAGGTTCGGGATTCAGGACTGGATCCTTCTAACCACGGATGCAAGTTTCCAGGGCTGGGACGCAGTCACTCAGGGGGAGACCTTCCAATGAAGGTGGTCAAGTCTGGAAGCCAGCCTACCAATAAACATTCTGGAACTAAGAGCTGTCTACAGCGGTCTTCTTCAGGCGGCCCATCTTCTGCGAGATCGGGCCATTCAAGTGCAGTCGGACAATATAACGACAGTAGCTTACATAAACCAACAGGGCAGAACGAAGAGCAGAGCTGCAATGTCAGAGGTAACAAGAATCATCCTCTAGGCAGAAAAACATGCGTTGGCGATGTCAGCAATCTTCATTCCGTGAGTAGGCAACTGGGAAGCGGACTTCCTCAGCAGGCACGATCTCCATCCAGGGGAGTGGGGACTCCATCCGGAGGTGTTCACGGAGGTAACAGACCTTTGGGTAGTACCTCAAATACACACGATGGCCTCTCGTCTCAACAAGAAGCTTCGGCAGTATTGTTCCAGGTCGAGGGACACGCAAGCCGTGGTGGCGGACGCCCTAGTGACTCCGTGGGTGTTCCAGTCGGTGTACGTGTTTCCTCCACTTCCAGTCATTCCAAGAATTCTAAAGCTCATAAGGAGAACAGAAGTTCAAGCGATCCTCATTGCTCCGGACTGGCCAAGAAGGGCCAGTGTGTCGGAGTTGGGGGCTTTGTCTTGTAAGAGCCCATACTTGATCTTCCATGAAGATAGAGCTGAGCTCAGGACACATCAGCAGTTCCTTCCGAAGGTTGTGTCGGCATTTCATATCAACCAACCTATTGTGGTGCCAGTTGCTACTGACTCCTCAATCTCATCAAAGTCCTTGGATGTTCTAAGGGCTCTAAAAATCTATGTGAAGAGGACTGCTCGTCACAGGAAATCGGACTCTCTGTTTGTCCTATATGATCCCAAGGAACTTGGGTGTCCTGCTTCTAAGCAGACGATCTCTCGCTGGATCAGGTTCACTATCCAGCATGCGTATTCTACGGCAGGATTGCAGTGTCCAAAATCTGTTAAGGCCCACTCTACTCGTAAGGTGGGTACTTCCTGGGCGGCTGCCCGGGGTGTCTCGGCTTTACAGCTTTGTCGAGCGGCTACTTGGTCTGGGTCGAACACATTTGCAAAGTTCTACAAGTTCGATACTTTGGCCGCTGAGGACCTTAAGTTTGGTCAATCAGTTCTAATACTAATAGTACTAATGTGGACTCCAGCATCCTCTAGGACGTAAGAGAAAAATTTGAATTACCTACTGGTAAATCCTTTTCTCGTAGTCCGTAGAGGATGCTGGGCGCCTGCCCAGCGCTTCGTGATCCTGCAGTGGTTACTTTGTTCAGTACTGCTTAGTTCTTGGTTAAATACTGTTTTGTTACTTGGTAAAGTAATATTGTGTCAGCCGTTGCTGAGGTTTCAAGCCGGTTAGCTTGGTTTGCCTTATATGTGTGAGCTGGCATGAATCTCGCCACTATCTGTGTAAATCCTTCTCTGGAATTTGTCCTTCTCCTCGGGCACAGATTCTAGACTGAGTCTGGTAGGAGGGGCATAGAGGGAGGAGCCAGCCCACACTCTTAAACTCTTAAATGATTTACCGGTAGGTAATTAAAATCCTATTTTTTCTCCTCTCACTCCATTGTTGACTCTTGGCAATTCGGCACCAGCCACCAACATTTCATTGAGGCTGCACACACAAAAGTGATAAATGATCTACTTACAGCAACTTTTAAACCACTCATTCATCTGCCAGTATTAAAAATGATGGCAACACTCAAATCTACCTATCCCCCATTGATTGTTTACCTTCTATCACCACAATGGCTTAACTCTACCTTTTTAAAAAACAAAATAAGATTTTACTCACCGGTAAATCTATTTCTCGTAGTCCGTAGTGGATGCTGGGAACTCCGTAAGGACCATGGGGAATAGACGGGCTCCGCAGGAGACTGGGCACTCTAAAAAAAAGATTAGGTACTATCTGGTGTGCACTGGCTCCTCCCTCTATGCCCCTCCTCCAGACCTCAGTTAGGATACTGTGCCCGGAATGTCACAACTGAGGGCCTGAGCTGACGGGAGGCAGCCTCAGTTGTAGGGGCTGAGATGTACCGGAACCTGGGAGGTTGTATCAGACCCCTGGACATGTAAGTAACATGAATAATAACTGCCCGAAGGCGTGACCACGACAACTTGGATAAAAGTCAATGATGTTTATTATGACAACTCCGCAACACAGCAGCAGTAAAAGAAAACGTAAAAGTCAGCAAAGAATAAATACAGTTCCTGGGTACTACAGGATGGCAGGAGCCACAGGGCACTGGTAGTGTGAGATAGTTCTTATGATCTTCTAGATGGAAAGTCCTTACCAGGCCCGACTGTAGCAATGGAGATAACCCAGGATTGTGCCAGCTGGTGTTCCAGGAAAAGCTGGGTTGCTGAAGATAAAACAGCTGCTGTGGATACTGGCTGGAACCAGACTGTTGTTAGCACGGAGTGGATACTGGCTGGAACCAGTTAAATAATAAATGAACTTGGGAGCGATGAAATATGAACTGAAATGTAGAACTTGAGAGCGGAGAAATAATAATACCGGTGGAGAGTGGTAAAGTGTAGAAAGGACACCGGCCCTTTAAGGGAAGCTGTACTCTGCTGGAAGCTGAGCTGGAAGCAGGTAAAGTTGTAGCTGGAAACAGATGAATCCACAATGGATTGGAGAGTCAGGCTACACCGCAGGTGGAATGCTGGTGCGGGTCTCTATGGTGGAAGTCTTGAGACAGGAGCTGGAACCTGGAAGACAATCACAGGAGAGAGACAAACAGGAACTAGGTTTGACAACCAAAGCACTGACGCCTTCCTTGCTCAGGCACAGTGTATTTATACCTGCAGCAAGGAAGGGATTGGCTAGGCAATTATGCAGATTATCAATACTGAGAACAGATTGGTGGAAATGATCAGCTGACAGAATCCAAGATGGCTGCGCCCATGCAGACACTTGGAGGGAAGTTTGGTTTGTAATCCATGTGGTAATGAAAACAGTAATGGCGGCGCCGGCCACCGGAGACAGGAGGCGCCAGGCTGACAGATGCACATCCAACCACGCGGACACAGCGGAGGCCGCGGCTGACGTAATCGCCACTCAGACACTCTGCATGCAGAAGTTCAGGGACGGCGGCGGAGGCCGCGGGAGACGCCATGCCAGGTGTAATATGGCGTTTACTGTGACAGCGTCCCAGAGTGACAGGAGAGGATACAGGAATGTACACATCAGGATAACAGATGGGATCCGGTCCTGGAGCGCTGAGCCAGCCTTAGGAGGCATCTGATGGGTAAGAAATGGCGTCCAGATACCCGGATCGTGACAGCACCCCCCCCTTTAGGAGTGGCCCCAGGACACTTCTTTGGCTTTTGAGGAAACTTGGAATGGAATCTCCGGACCAAGGCAGGAGCATGGACATCAGAAGCATTGGTCCATGAACGTTCCTCAGGGCCGTAACCCTTCCAGTCAATAAGATACTGTAGTTGACCGTAACGGTGACGTGAGTCCAGGATCTTGGCCACTTCGTACTCAACGCCTCGTTGAGTTTGGACTTTCGGAGTTGGAGGAAGTGAGGAATGAAACCGATTCAAGATCAGCGGTTTCAACAGGGAAACATGGAATGTCCTGGGTATTTTTAAGAAGGGAGGCAACTGGAGTCTGTAAGCAACAGGGTTGATGACTTGTTCAATTTTAAAAGGACCAATGTAGCGAGGTGCAAACTTCATACTGGGAACTCTTAACCTCAAATTCTTTGTGGATAACCATACCCGATCACCCACCTTGAGAGCAGGAACTGCTCGACGCTTCTTATCCGCAAACTTCTTGTACCTGAACGATGCCTTGAGCAGAGCTGATCGTACGCTCTTCCAGATATTGGCAAACTGATGCAAGGTGATATCCACTGCGGGAACAGAAGTTGCTGGAAGCGGTTGGAACTCAGGGACTTTAGGGTGGAATCCAAAGTTGGTGAAGAATGGTGTTGAAGAAGATGAAGAATGATACTGGTTGTTATGACAGAACTCGGCCCAGGGAAGTAATTGAACCCAGTCATCTTGAGAGGAGGACACATAGATGCGGAGGAAGGACTCCAAGTCCTGATTCACCCTCTCAGTTTGACCATTGGTCTGAGGATGGTAAGCTGTGGAAAACTTTAGCTTGACTTGGAGGGCTTGACATAAACTTCGCCAGAATTTGGCTGTGAATTGAACTCCTCGATCTGAGATAATTTCTTCTGGAAGACCGTGAAGTCGAAAGATCTCTTGTATGAATACTTGAGCCAACTTGGAAGCTGACGGAAGACCGGTGAGAGGAATGAAGTGTGCCATCTTGGTGAACCGGTCAACTACCACCCAGATGGTATTGAACTTGTTGCACATGGGTAAATCTGTAATAAAATCCATCGACAGATGGGTCCATGGTCGACGGGGAACAGATAGTGGAACCAGTTGCCCCGCAGGCGACTGGCGGGATACCTTATGTTGAGCACACTTTGGGCAAGATGCAATAAACTCCAAGACGTCCTTTTTCAGAGTTGGCCACCAATAGGACCTAGAGATAAACTCCAGGGTTTTTTGGATACCTGTATGTCCGGCAAAACGGGAAGCATGGGCCCAATGCATGAGCTTCTTCCTTAGGATCGGTTTCACAAAACTTTTCCCTGATGGGGGCGTAGAGTCCATCCCTACCGTGGAGAATGCCAACGGATTTATAATAGGATGCTTGTCTGAAGACTCTGACTCATTTTCTTGCTCCCATGAGCGGGAAAGGGCATCGGCCTTGCGATTCTGAGAGCCCGGACTGAACTGGAGTTTAAAGTCGAACCTGGAAAAGAAAAGTGCCCATCTGGCCTGACGAGGGTTGAGACATTGTGCGCCTTTCAGATATAAAAGGTTCTTGTGGTCTGTAAGTATGGTGATTGAATGAGAAGCTCCCTCCAACAGATACCTCCACTCTTCTAGAGCGAGCTTGATGGCTAGCAACTCCTGGTCGCCAATGGCATAGTTGCGCTCAGCTGGGGAGAACTTCCGGGAGAAGAAACTGCAAGGGTGTAAATGGCCATCTTTAGCCCTCTGAGATAACACCGCTCCTACTCCAACGGAGGAGGCATCCACCTCTAAGATGAAAGGAGAGTCGATGTCAGGCTGTTTCAGAACAGGCGCAGAGATGAACCTTTGTTTTAAAAGATGAAATGCTTGCATGGCTTCTTCAGACCACTTGGACGGGTTAGCACCCTTCTTAGTGAAAGCAGTAATAGGCGCCACAATGGTGGAAAAGTCTCGTATAAACTTTCGGTAATAGTTGGCGAACCCTAAGAACCTCTGGACCCCTTTGAGGGTTAAGGGTACCGGCCAATTTTGGATTGCTTGTAGTTTCTCAGGATCCATCTCTAGTCCGGAACCGGACACAATGTACCCTAGAAACGGAATGGACTTGACTTCAAAGACGCATTTTTCTAATTTGCAATAGAGATGATTGACACGGAGACGGGACAGAACCTCTTTAACCCAAAAACGATGTTCCTCTAAATCGTTGGCAAAAATGAGGATATCGTCTAGATAGACCACGACATGACGGTATAGAATGTCTCTGAAGATCTCATTGACAAAATGCTGGAAGACAGCTGGAGCATTGCTCAATCCGAAGGGCATGACGAGGTACTCATAATGTCCGTCACGGGTGTTAAAGGCGGTCTTCCACTCGTCACCCTCACGGATCCGGATGAGATTGTATGCACCTCGCAAGTCCAGCTTTGTAAAGATGGTAGCTCCGCTAACTCTGTCAAAGAGCTCAGTAATCAGGGGTAAAGGATAACGGTTCTTGATGGTAATGTCGTTCAAACCTCTGTAGTCGATGCACGGCCGCAGACCACCATCTTTCTTTTTTACAAAAAAAGAAGCCTGCGCCGGCTGGAGAAGAAGAAGGTCGAATGAACCCCTTTGCTAGGTTCTCTTTAATATATTCCTCCATAGAATGCGTCTCAGGCAGAGACAACGGATAAGTTCGGCCTCGAGGTGTAACCTTCCCTGGAACGAGATCAATCGGGCAGTCCCATTCTCTATGAGGAGGAAGGATATCAGCAGAAGCTTTACTGAACACATCCGTGAAATCTTGATATGGAGGAGGTGGAACATCAGACGACCTGGGGGAGGAAGAACAGACAGGCAAGACTTTAAACAAACATGTCTCCGCACAGGAGGAACCCCATGCCAGGATTTGCGTAGTCGTCCAATCAATTGTAGGATTGTGAAGACGGAGCCATGGAAGGCCCAGGACCACAGGATGTGTGGCTCTTGGAATCACTAAAAAAGAAATAAGTTCGGAATGAAGAACTCCCACCCTCAGACGAACTGGTAGAGTCCTTAAAGAAATAACTGCATCAAAAATTTTGCTGCCATCCACGGCAGTTAAAGAAATGGACGAAGGAAGTCTCTCGGTGGGTAGGGACCACCGTTTAACATAGGCTTCGGTAATAAAGTTCCCAGCTGCTCCGGAATCAAGGAGGGCAATGACGTTCCGATAACGTTGAGCAACTTGAAGCGAGACTGGGAGATTACAATCTTGAGGAGATGGGAGAGGAGATCATTACTCCTAGCCGGCCCTCTCCTTGGCGAGCTAGGATTTGGAGTTTCCCGGACGTTTGGGACAGGCATTAATGGTGTGAGACGGTGCTGCACAATAGAGACAGAGAGACTCGGAGAGACGTCTTCGGCGCTCAGCAGGAGTTATACGGGAACGGCCAAGTTGCATGGGCTCATCTTTAGATGGTGACAGTTGACGAGGAGGAGGAGCAGAAGATTTTGGAGCAGATGATCTTCCACGCTCAGTTGCTCTCTCTCTGAAACGTAAATCAACTTTCGTGCAGAGTGAGATTAGCTCATCTAACTTAGAAGGTAAGTCTCTGGTAGCTAACTCATCTTTAATACGCTCAGATAAGCCATGCCAGAATGCAGCATACAGGGCCTCGTCGTTCCATGCCAGTTCGGATGCCAGGATCTGGAACTGTATCAGATATTGTCCTACAGTACGTGACCCCTGGCGTAAACGGAGAATCTCGGATGAAGCTGAGGTTACCCGGCCTGGCTCGTCGAAGATGCGCCTGAATGTTGACACGAAGGCAGTGTAGGAAGATAGCAGGGTGTCGGACCTCTCCCATAACGGTGATGCCCAATCAAGGGCTGAGCCACTGAGAAGAGAAATAATGTAGGCAATTTTTGTACGGTCACTGGGAAAATTGCCAGGTTGTAGCTCAAACTGAATCTCACACTGGTTGAGAAATCCCCTGCAGAATCTTGGAGATCCGTCAAATTTTGCTGGCGTTGGAAGATGAAGACGTGGAGCAGAAATGGGTAAGGTGGGTGGGGTTATGGCTGGAGTCACTGTGGTTGACGCACCAGACGCGCCTGATCCACGGAGAGTTGTCTGAATCCCATCCAGCCGAGTAGAGAGATCCTGGAGACAGCGGATGATGTGGCCCTGTGCAGCCTCCTGATGTTCTAGTCGGGCTGCCAGTTCTTGCATCGGCCTGGCCGCTTGATCCTGGTCTCCGGCTGGATTCATTAGGTCAGTGCTTACTGTCACAACTGAGGGCCTGAGCTGACGGGTGGCAGCCTCAGTTGTAGGGGCTGAGATGTACCGGAACCTGGGAGGTTGTATCAGACCCCTGGACATGTAAGTAACATGAATAATAACTGCCCGAAGGCGTGACCACGACAACTTGGATAAAAGTCAATGATGTTTATTATGACAACTCCGCAACACAGCAGCAGTAAAAGAAAACGTAAAAGTCAGCAAAGAATAAATACAGTTCCTGGGTACTACAGGATGGCAGGAGCCACAGGGCACTGGTAGTGTGAGATAGTTCTTATGATCTTCTAGATGGAAAGTCCTTACCAGGCCCGACTGTAGCAATGGAGATAACCCAGGATTGTGCCAGCTGGTGTTCAGGGAAAAGCTGGGTTGCTGAAGATAAAACAGCTGCTGTGGATACTGGCTGGAACCAGACTGTTGTTAGCACGGAGTGGATACTGGCTGGAACCAGTTAAATAATAAATGAACTTGGGAGCGATGAAATATGAACTGAAATGTAGAACTTGAGAGCGGAGAAATAATAATACCGGTGGAGAGTGGTAAAGTGTAGAAAGGACACCGGCCCTTTAAGGGAAGCTGTACTCTGCTGGAAGCTGAGCTGGAAGCAGGTAAAGTTGTAGCTGGAAACAGATGAATCCACAATGGATTCGAGAGTCAGGCTACACCGCAGGTGGAATGCTGGTGCGGGTCTCTATGGTGGAAGTCTTGAGACAGGAGCTGGAACCTGGAAGACAATCACAGGAGAGAGACAAACAGGAACTAGGTTTGACAACCAAAGCACTGACGCCTTCCTTGCTCAGGCACAGTGTATTTATACCTGCAGCAAGGAAGGGATTGGCTAGGCAATTATGCAGATTATCAATACTGAGAACAGATTGGTGGAAATGATCAGCTGACAGAATCCAAGATGGCTGCGCCCATGCAGACACTTGGAGGGAAGTTTGGTTTGTAATCCATGTGGTAATGAAAACAGTAATGGCGGCGCCGGCCACCGGAGACAGGAGGCGCCAGGCTGACAGATGCACATCCAACCACGCGGACACAGCGGAGGCCGCGGCTGACGTAATCGCCACTCAGACACTCTGCATGCAGAAGTTCAGGGACGGCGGCGGAGGCCGCGGGAGACGCCATGCCAGGTGTAATATGGCGTTTACTGTGACAGCGTCCCAGAGTGACAGGAGAGGATACAGGAATGTACACATCAGGATAACAGATGGGATCCGGTCCTGGAGCGCTGAGCCAGCCATAGGAGGCATCTGATGGGTAAGAAATGGCGTCCAGATACCCGGATCGTGACACGGAAGAGCTGACACAATAAGGAAGGATTTTGAATCCCGGGTAAGACTCATATCAGCCACACCAATCACACCGTATAACTCGTGATACTATACCCAGTTAACAGTATGAAATATAACTGCGCCTCTCAACAGATGGCTCAACAACAACCCTTTAGTTAGGCAATAACTATATACAAGTATTGCAGACAATCCGCACTTGGGATGGGCGCCCAGCATCCACTACGGACTACGAGAAATAGATTTACCGGTGAGTAAAATCTTATTTTCTCTGACGTCCTAGTGGATGCTGGGAACTCCGTAAGGACAATGGGGATTATACCAAAGCTCCCAAACGGGCGGGAGAGTGCGGATGACTCTGCAGCACCGAATGAGAGAACTCAAGGTCCTCCTCAGCCAGGGTATCAAATTTGTAGAATTTAGCAAACGTGTTTGCCCCTGACCAAGTTGCAGCTCGGCAAAGTTGTAAAGCCGAGACCCCTCGGGCAGCCGCCCAAGATGAGCCCACTTTCCTCGTGGAATGGGCTGTAACTAATTTAGGATGCGGCAATCCAGCCGCAGAATGCTCCAGCTGAATTGTGCTACAAATTCAGCGAACAATAGTCTGCTTAGAAGCAGGAGCACCTATTTTGTTGGGTGCCTACAGGATAAAAAACGAGTCAGTTTTCCTGACTCCAGCCGTCCTGGAAATAGAAATTTTTAAGGCCCTGACTACGTCCAGTAACTTGGAATCTTCCAAGTCCCTAGTAGCCGCAGGCACTACAATAGGTTGGTTCAAGTGAAAAGCTGATACCACCTTTAGGGAGAAACTGGGGACGAGTCCTCAATTCTGCCCTATCCATATGGAAAATCAGATAAGGGCTTTTACATGACAAAGCCGCCAATTCTGACACACGCCTGGCCGAAGCCAAGGCCAATAATATGACCACTTTCGACGTGAGATATTTCAAATCCACAGTTTTAAGTGGCTCAAACCAATGTGATTTTAAGAAATTCAACACCACGTTGAGATCCCAAGGTGCCACAGAAGGCACAAAAAAGGGGATGAATATGAAGCACTCCCTTTACAAATGTCTGAACTCCTGGCAGTGAAGCCAGTTCTTTCTGGAAGAAAATCGACAGAGCCGAAATCTGGACCTTAATGGAACCCAAATTTAGGCCCATAGTCACTCCTGACTGTAGGAAGTGCAGAAAACGACCCAGCTGAAATTCCTCTGTTGGGGCCTTCCTGGCCTCACACCACGCAACATATTTTCGCCAAATACGGTGATAATGGTTTGCGGTAACTTCTTTCCTGGCTTTTATCAGCGTAGGAATGACTTCCTCCGGAATGCCCTTTTGCTTTAGGATCCGGAATTCAACCGCCATGCCGTCCAACGCAGCCGCGGTAAGTCTTGGAACAGACAGGGCCCCTGCTGTAGCAGATCCTGTCTGAGCGGTAGAGGCCATGTGTCCTCTGATATTATTTCTTGAAGTTCTTCTTGGCCCATCCGGAACCACGAGTATCGTTCTTACTCCTCGTTTTCTTATTATTCTCAGTACCTTTGGTATGAGAGGAAGAGGAGGGAATACATAAACCGACTGGTACACCCACGGTGTCACTAGAGCGTCCACAGCTATTGTCTGAGGGTCCCTTGACCTGGCGCAATATCTAGTTTTTTGTTTAGGCGGGACGCCATCATGTCCACCTGTGGCCTTTCCCAACGGTTTACCAACAGTTGGTAGACTTCTGGATGAAGTCCCCACTCTCCCGGGTGGAGGTCGTGTCTGCTGAGGAAGTCTGCTTCCCAGTTGTCCACTCCCGGAATGAACACTGCTGACAGTGCTAAGACGTGATTTTCCGCCCATCGGAGAATCCTTGTGGCTTCTGCCATCGCCATCCTGCTTCTTGTGCCGCCCTGTCGGTTTACATGGGCGACTGCCGTGATGTTGTCTGATTGGATCAGTACCGGCTGGTTTTGAAGCAGAGGCCTTGCCAGACTTAGGGCATTGTAAATGGCCCTCAGTTCCAGAATATTTATGTGTAGGGACGACTCCTGACTTGACCAAAGTCCTTGGAAATGTCTTCCCTGTGTGACTGCCCCCCAGCCTCGAAGGCTGGCATCCGTGGTTACCAGGACCCAGTCCTGTATGCCGAATCTGCGGCCCTCTTGAAGATGAGCACTCTGCAGCCACCACAGTAAAGATACCCTGGTCCTTGGAGACAGGGTTATCAGCCGATGCATCTGAAGATGCGATTCCGACCACTTGTCCAAGAGGTCCCACTGAAAGGTTCTTGCATGGAACCTGCCGAATGGAATTTTGCTTCGTAAGAAGCTACCATTTTTCCCAGGACTCGTGTGCAGTGATGCACCGATACCTGTTTTGGTTTCAGGAGGTCTCTGACTAGAGATGACAGCTCCTTGGCTTTCTCCTGCGGGAGAAACACTTTTTTCTGTTCTGTGTCCAGAACCATCCCCAGGAACAGCAGGCGTGTGGTAGGAACCAGCTGTGACTTTGGAATGTATAGAATCCATCCGTGCTGTTGTAGCACTTCCCGAGATAGTGCTACTCCGACCAACAACTGCTCCATGGACCTCGCCTTTATAAGGAGATCGTCCAAGTACGGGATAATTAAAAACTCCCTTTTTTCGAAGGAGTATCATCATTTCTGCCATTACCTTGGTAAAGACCCTCGGTGCCGTGGACAGTCAAACGGCAGTGTTTGGAATTGGTAATGGCAATCCTGTACCACAAATCTGAGGTACTCCTGGTGAGGATGGTAAATGGGGACATGTAGGTAAGCATCCTTGATGTCCAGGGATACCATGTAATCCCCCTCCTCCAGGCTTGCAATAACCGCCCTGAGCGATTCCATCTTGAACTTGAATTTTTTTATGTATGTGTTCAAGGACTTCAAATTTAAAATGGGTCTCACCGAACCGTCCGGTTTCGGTACCACAAACAGTGTGGAATAGTAACCCCGTCCTTGTTGAAGTAGGGGCACCTTGACTATCACCTGCTGGGAATACAGCTTGTGAATTGCCTCTAGCACAGCCTCCCTGCCTGAGGGAGTTGTCGGCAAGGCAGATTTGAGGAAACAGCGGGGGGGAGACGCCTCGAATTCCAGCCTGTACCCCTGAGATACTACTTGAAGGATCCAGGGATCCACCTGTGAGCGAGCCCACTGATCGCTGAAATTTTTGAGGCAGACCCCCACCATACCTGGCTACGCCTGTGGAGCCCCCGCGTCATGCGGTGGACTCAGAGGAAGCGGGGGAAGAATTTTGATTCTGGGAACTGGCTGACTGGTGCAGCTTTTTCCCTCTTCCCTCGTCTCTGTGCAGAAAGGAAGCGCCTTTGACCCGCTTGCTTTTCTGAAGCCGAAAGGACTGTACCTGATAATACAGTGCTTTCTTAGGCTGTGAGGAAACCTGAGGTAAAAAATTTTCTTCCCAGCTGTTGCTGTGGATACGAGGTCCCAGAGACCATCCCCAAACAATTCCTCACCCTTATAAGGCTCTATGTGCCTTTTAAAGTCAGCATCACCTGTCCAGTGTCGGGTCTCTAATACCCTCCTGACAGAATGGACATTGCATTAATTCTGGATGCCAGCCGGCAAAATATCCCTCTGTGCATCCCTCATATATAAGACGACGTCTTATGTTCGCAAAATAGTATCCCTGTTTGACAGGGTTACAGACCACGCTGCAGCAGCACTATCTGCAGGTCTCAGTCTAGTACCTGAGTGTGTAAATACAGACTTCAGGATAGCCTCCTGCTTTTTATCAGCAGGTACCTTCAAAGTGGCCGTATCCTAAGACGGCAGTGCCACCTTTTTTGACAAACGTGTGAGCGCCTTATCCACCCTAGGGGATATCTCCCAGCGTAACTTATCCTCTGGCGGGAAAAGGTACGCCATCAGTAACTTTTTAGAAATTACCAGTTTCTTATCGGGGGAACCCACGCTATTTCACACTTCATTCACTCATTTGATGGGGGAACAAAACACTGGCTGCTTTTTCTCCCCAAACATAAAACCCTTTTTTAGTGGTACTTGGGTTAATGTCAGAAATGTGTAACACATTTTTTATTGCCGGGATCATGTAACGGATGTTCCTAGTGGATTGTGTATATGTCTCAACCTCGTCGACACTGGAGTCAGACTCCGTGTCGACATCTGTGTCTGCCATCTGAGGGAGCGGGCGTTTTTGAGCCCTTGATGGCCTTTGAGACGCCTGGGCAGGCGCGGGCTGAGAAGCCGGCTGTCCCATAGCTGTTACGTCATCCAGCCTTTTATGTAAGGAGTTGACACTGTCGGTTAATACCTTCCACCTATCCATCCACTCTGGTGTCGGCCCACAGGGGGCGACATCCCATTTATCGGCATCTGCTCCGCCTCCACATAAGCCTCCTCATCAAACATGTCGACACAGCCGTACCGACACACCGCACACACACAGGGAATGCTCTGACTGAGGACAGGACCCCACACAGCCCTTTGGGGAGACAGAGAGAGAGTATGCCAGCACACACCAGAGCGCTATATAATGTAGGGATAAACACTATCACTGAGTGAATTTTCCCCAATAGCTGCTTGTATAAACAATATTGCGCCTAAATTTAGTGCCCCCCCTCTCTTTTTAACCCTTTGAGCCTGAAAACTACAGGGGAGAGCCTGGGGAGCTGTCTTCCAGCTACACTGTGAAAAGAAAATGGCGTCAGTGTGCCGAGGGAGATAGCTACGCCCCTTTTTCGCTGACTTTTCTCCCGCTTTTTTTATGGATTCTGGCAGGGGTAATTATCACATATATAGCCTCTGGGGCTATATATTGTGATTATTTTGCCAGCCAAGGTGTTTTTATTGCTGCTCAGGGCGCCCCCCCCCCAGCGCCCTGCACCCTCAGTGACCGGAGTGTGAAGTGTGTATGAGGAGCAATGGCGCACAGCTGCAGTGCTGTGCGCTACCTTGGTGAAGACTGAAGTCTTCTGCCGCCGATTTTCCGGACCATCTTCATGCTTCTGGCTCTGTAAGGGGTACGGCGGCGCGGCTCCGGGAACGAACACCAAGGACGGGTCCTGCGGTCGATCCCTCTGGAGCTAATGGTGTCCAGTAGCCTAAGAATCCCAAGCTAGCTGCAAGCAGGTAGGTTCGCTTCTTCTCCCCTTAGTCCCTCGTTGCAGTGAGCCTGTTGCCAGCAGGTCTCACTGTAAAATAAAAAACCTAACATATACTTTCTTTCTAGGAGCTCAGGAGAGCCCCTAGTGTGCATCCAGCTCGGCCGGGCACAGAAATCTAACTGAGGTCTGGAGGAGGGGCATAGAGGGAGGAGCCAGTGCACACCAGATAGTACCTAATCTTTCTTTTAGAGTGCCCAGTCTCCTGCGGAGCCCGTCTATTCCCCATGGTCCTTACGGAGTTCCCAGCATCCACTAGGACGTCAGAGAAAAACAAATTTCCAGTTATTTTCCCCGTTCTGTCGCTTTCACCTCTAAATCATTGCCAGAATATGCCCTTTTGCTACCAACTAAACTACTGTATCCGCATACTATTTGGCATTCACTTCCCCCATCTCTCCAGCAGCAAGACTGATCTTTCTCTCTTGCTGCTCTACCACTTTGCAAATCCTAACACTGGCTCCCCATGTCCTTCAGAATCCAAATCAAAATAACCTTTACTTACAAAACATTCAACAGCCCCACCCCTAACTCTCAAAATTCTCTAGCCCTCGTAGATTTACCTCTGTGCTTCATCTCTTGAAATCAACTCTCATTCTAGCCTACAAACCTATCATTGCCACTACGAAGTTATGAATTCCATACCATGTATGATCAGAGTCTTAAAATCTTTAAAAACACTCTCTGTAAACTAATTTCTTAATTACAGCTTATGCTCTCAACACAAATGTACCCCAGCAATGGTCCAAATCACCACTCCAAGCCACACGTGCTTCTCATATTTCAACAGTGCCCTTTGAAAATTAGAATGTGAGCTCTATCATGAATAAGTCACACAATACCCATCATTTGGGTGTGGTATATTAAGTTGACATAAAGGGTGGTATTCAATTCTTTTCACCCCCTTCCACACCCATTCTGTTTCTGACAGGTGTGGTATAATCATTTCAGCTTGCTACCCCCGGGGTAACAAGGGCACTCAACCCTTTACACAGCTAAACCTGATTACTATGTGCACAATATGCGCGATAACGGGGTTCACTTAAGAAAGGAGATTGGGCGTGATATATCATTTGAATACCGCCCAAAGAATGTCGACAGCATAATGTTAAAATGATGTTAATGTCAACATTCAGGATATCAAAATGTTCCATATGTCAAATGCAGAGGAAAAAATTAAAGGGGGTGGGAGAATGCACACCCTTATTAAAAACATAATAAGAGGCGCTACCATGCTAAGAATAAAGAAAAATGCACACTAAACACTAATAATACTAATAATCAGAAGAATTACAACAAAACGCTACAATTTAACATGGAGCAATACGGTTTCTTAGTACATGTTTGGACAATAATGCAGGCCCACCTACCACGGTAAGGTGATCCTCATTAGGTGGATCCCTAACATCCGTTATACTGACACATTATATAAATGTATTCTCACTCCATATTAAATTGTAAAGTTTATTATAATTATTGTGATTACAGGTTGAGTATCCCATATCCAAATATTCCGAAATACAGACTTTTTTGAGTGAGACTGAGATAGTGAAACCTTTGTTTTTTGATGGCTCAATGTACACAAACTTTGTTTAATACACAAAGTTATAAAAAATATTGTATTAAATGACCTTCAGGCTGTGTGTATAAGGTGTATATGAAACATAAATGAATTGTGTGAATGTAGACAGTTTGTTTAATGCACAAAGTTATAAAAAATATTGGCTATAATTACCTTCAGGCTCTGTGTATAAGGTATATATGAAACATCAATGCATTCTGTGCTTAGATTTAGGTCCCATCACCATCATATCTCATTATGGTATGCAATTATTCCAAAATACGGAAAAATCCGATATCCAAAATACCTCTGGTGCCAAGCATTTTGGATAAGGGATACTCAACATGTATTAATTATGGCCCAGCAAATCGGAGATAATAGTGGAAAGGGGACCACTTCCAAAGAGAGCACATTAGGTGAAACTACTAACATCATCACCTCAGCAGGAATGGGTTATTTTCTAGTGAGGAGTCTATGGATTTTAGAAAACCAAATCGAAACTTACTTGGAGCCCAGTGTGACCAGAAATGTTTTTCTCCTCGTAACGTTTTAGTTCTTCTCTTAATATTTTCACTGAAAACAAAATAAAAATACATAATTTGTATGTATGATGGAAAAACGGAGCAGGATTCCACTCACACATTCACTATGGTTGGAATCACACAATGATCACCTTCTCATTGATCTATATTGCTTTTTTGTATTATGAAGCACAATTTGTGCCAGCTGGTCATCCTGATAAACAGGGCTCCCGTGCACATAGTACTGCCATGCAGCAGACACGATGCAGAAGTTATGTACACTTAAATTATGGTCTGGCTTTAGAAACCAATCGGTAAATGGTGGAAAACGATTATGTGAATGTGAGAAATGATCCTCCCACCTAGTATTAAAACATTAGGCCATAAAAATATTTACGAAAAGTTGTGTATCTAAATGTGTACATAATTTTTTCCTGAATGCCTAATGTTAGGTTAGGAATTAACTATGTAACTATAAACACCTCCAGGATCAGTGGAAAAAGTTATCTATTCAACATTATTTGGACTAAATTCTCCTTCAATAGTGGTATGCGTATTCTACACACAGATATCTAATCATTTAGTCACCTGACGATTGTTGAAAGTGGGCTGTAGTTTCTTGCAATGGGCGCAGATGCACTCAAATCTTAGTTGTTACTATGTTTAAGGGGGGTACTCACGGAGCGATATTCTAAGCAATCTGACTAGATTGCTTAGAATTTGAGCATTATCACTCCGTGTGTACCCCCTACAGCGATAGCGATGCGCTATTGCTGGTGCTAGATTGGCCTGCATGCAGGCCAATCTAGCGGGTCGCTCACTTCACCCGCTGGGTGAAATGAGCGCCTCCCCGTCTCCCCCTGCACGCTCAGCACATATCGCGCTGTGCTGAGCGGTGGAAGAGATGTGTGCTGAACGAACCGCTCAGCACACATCTCTCCTGCATCGACCTGTCTATATGGGCCTTTACACATTGGGGAGGATTAGCAAATGTACACAGTGATCGAACGAAACTCAATTAGCTATGCAGAGCATGTGTAAATGTGCACTTTCAAATGTCAAATACATTTATTTATATATACACAATGTATTTATTGAAAAACTAATAAAATGACACTTCGATCCTGTGTGAGACCTTAACAATGTAAACAAAAAACAAATGAATCCATAACTTAAGTGACTTATAAACTCAACAAATAGAATATGGGACGCTAATAAGTAACAAACCTTCCTATTCTAGGAAAGGTGACTGAGAAAGTGGTTGCAAATCAACTAGAAACCAGCCTGTCAAATGAAGATACTGCAGTTATGATCCATTCCAGTCAGGATTCAGAAGACATAGCATTGCTACAGCCCTGATGTGTGCTTAATGATCTTCTGATGACAAGAGACAATAGTGACTGTTCAATCTTAATTCTTCTGGATCTCTCTGCAGCATTTGATACCATGGATCATGGGATTCTAATTGAGTGCCTGAAAAATTTTTGTTGACTGTATGGCCCAGTCCTTAGCGTGATTCAAATAATTTCTCACTGGCAGGGCACAGGGGGTTTCTTCTGGTGTATACTCCTCTTCACCAGTGCCACTATCATGTGTTGTCCCACTATCTCCCATGCTTTTTGCAGTATACATGCTATCACTGGGTGAACGAATCACATGTCATGACCTAGTCTACAACTTGTAGGCAGATGAGTCACAACTGTATTTTTCCTTTGCTCCGGGTATTAAGAACCTAATAACCCTTAATTGCGGTCAAGCGGAGCTCCAGGAGTGGATGGGTTCCAGTTGGCATGGACTGATTCCTGATAAAACAGGGGTCCTTATAACAGGAGCTCACCATTAAAAGGACAAGACTGGAGCATAGCCAACAGGACTTATGCCTGGGGGTTCAGAATTACAAAACACTCAACATGTGTGGAATCTTGGTGTTGTCCTAGATTTTGGCAGCCACAATCAAATCCTCATACTTTCATATACGGAACACAGACAGAATCAAGCACTTAATTCCTTCAGAAGATCTACCTAAAATCATACACACATTTGTATAATTACACCTAGACTACTGCAATGGCCTCTACCTTGGTCTACCAGCAAAAGCTTCCCACTGCTTGCAGCGGGTACAACATGCAGCTGCCAAGTTATTAACCAAACAGAAACCCACATTAGTACCATGGGGATGTACCAAAGCTCCCAGAACGGGAGGGAGAGCGCGGAGGCTCCTGCAGAACTGATTGACTGAACTTCAGATCATCAGAGGCCAAAGTATCGAACTTGTAAAACTTTGAAAACATGTTCGACCCAGACCAAGTTGCAGCTCGGCAAAGTTGCAATACCGAGACCCCCTGGGCAGCCTCCCAGGAAGTCCCCACCTTACGAGTAGAGTGGGCCTTAACAGATTTTGGACACGGCAATTCTGCCGTAGAATAAGCGTGCTGGATAGTGAACCTAATCCAGCGAGAGATCGTCTGCTTAGAAGCAGGACACCCAACTTTCTTGGGATCATATAGGACAAACAGAGAGTCTGACTTTCTGTGACGAGAAGTTCTCTTCACATATATCTTCAGAGCCCTCACAACATCCAAGGACTTCGATGTAATTGAGGAGTCAGTAGCCACTAGCACCACAATAGGTTGGTTGATATGAAATGCCGACACAACCTTTGGAAGAAACTGTTGACGTGTCCGGATCTCAGCTCTATCTTCGTGGAAGATCAAGTAAGGGCTTTTACAGGACAAAGCCCCCAATTCGGACACGCGTCTAGCAGAAGCTAAGGCCAACAACGTTACCACCTTCCATGTAAGAAATTTGACCTCAACCCCCTGTAGAGGCTCGAACCAATCCGACTGGAGGAACTGCAACACCACGTTAAGGTCCCAAGGCGCTGTATGAGGTACAAAGGGAGGTTGGATGTGCAGAACTCCCTTCAAAAAAGTCTGAACCTCAGGGAGGGCAGCCAATTGTTTCTGGAAAAAAATGGATAGGGCTGAAATCTGGACCTTCACAGATCCCAACCTCAGGCCCATATCCACACCTGCTTGCAGAAAGAGGAGAAAACGTCAGAGTTGAAACTCCACTGTAGGAAACTTCTTGGATTCACACCAAGAGACATATTTCTTCCAAATACGATGGTAATGTTTAGACGTTACCCCTTTCCTAGCCTGAATCAGGGTAGGAATGACCTTCTTCGGAATGCCCTTCCGAGCGAGAATCAGGCGCTCAACTTCCATGCCGTCAAACGTAGCCGCGGTACGTCTTGATAGGCGAACGGCCCCTGCTGCAGCAGGTCCTCCCAAAGAGGAAGAGGCCTCGGTTCTTCTTGCAGTAGCTTCAGAAGGTCCGCGTACCAAGCCCTTCTCGGCCAGTCAGGAGCAATGAGGATCAATTGAACCCTTGTTCTCCTTATGAGCTTTAGGATTCTTGGGATGAGTGGGAGTGGTGGAAACACTTACACTGACTGGAACACCCACGGAGACACCAGGGTGTCCACTGCCACTGCTTGTGGGTCCCTCGACCTGGAACAATAATGCCGAAGCTTCTTGTGGAGATGAGAGGCCATCATGTCTATTTGGGGTAATCCCCAAAGGTCTGTTATTTCCTTGGACACCTCCGGATGGAAACCCATCTCCCCTGAATGGAGATTGTGTGTGCTGAGAAAGTCTGCTTCCCAGTTGTCTACTCCCGGAATGAAGATGGCTGACAGCGCCAACACGTGTTTTTCTGTCCAGAGGAGTATTCTTGTCACCTCTGACATTGCCGCTCTGCTCTTCGTTCCACCGTCGGTTTATGTAAGCCACTGTTGTTACGTTGTCCAACTGCACTTGAATGGCCCGATTTCGTACAAGAGGGGCCGCCTGAAGAAGACCGTTGTAGACGGCTCTTAGTTCCAGGATGCTGATGGGCAGGCCGGCTTCCAGGCTTGACCACCGTCCTTGGAAAGTTACTCCTTGAGTGACTGCTCCCCAGCCCCAAAGGCTTGCATCCGTGGTTAGAAGGACTCATTCCTGAATCCCGAACCTGCGGCCCTCCAGAAGGTGAGGTAACTGTAACCACCAGAGGAGCAAAATCCTGGCCTTCAGCGACAGACAAATTCTCTGGTGCATCTGGAGATGAGATCCCGACCACTTGTCCAGAAGATCCAGTTGGAAGGTCCGAGCGTGGAACCTCCCGTACTGGAGAGCCTCGTAAGAGGCCGCCATCATTCCCAACAGGCAAATGCAGTGATGAACCGACACCCGTGCCGGCTTCAGGACATCCCGGACCATAGTTTGTATCACCAACGCCTTTTCCTGCGAAAGAAGGCGTTGTTCTCACAAAACACCTCCTCAAGAGTCATGGTTGGATTCTGAACCTTCCAAAGTCACATTTGGAACCAATGTTCTACCTGCTGTATTAAGGTGGGTACACAATGGCCGATATATCGCGGGTCTGTCGGCCAGTGTGTACGGGTGATATGTCTGTGAATTCCGTTGTTCACAGACGTATCGCGTTGGCCCCGCAGCACAGCCGACGGGCAATATATCTACCGATATATTGGCGTGTCGCTGTGTGTGTACGGGCGGTCGGCCGACCGCCCGTACACATGCTGCGGCAGCCGGCGGTGATTGACAGATGAACTGAGCGGGGTGTGTACACGCCCGCCCAGTTCATGACATCAGTCCCCGACGGATCGGGCAGTGTGTATGCTCAACACACTGCCCAATCCGTCCATAGATATATCTGACGATCAATTGATCGGCAGATACATCTTCCAGTGTGTACCCACCTTTAGGGTTTTATCTTAGTGAATGCATATTTTACTGTCAAAACAAATATTTACAAAATAGGTGTAAATGTATTCTGTATTTGGTGTATGCCTAACAAACCTGGCACATAGGCTACTGGTTCAGAGCTGCACTCATGTTCCAATTGGTCAAACTGCATATGAACACAACTGTGGTTTTTTTTAGTGATCATATTTGATGCCACTAATCCCCCACTGGGAAGGCTTTCCAGCTATAGGGATTCACATCAATTCAGCTACAAGAGCGAGATCTGAGCGAGATCTGCAGGTAAGTTGGCCTGGCTCGCAGTGGGCATTCCAATGTATTCAAAAAGGTGTTAAATGGATGTCAGGGCTCTGTGCAGGCCAATCATGTTCTTCCACACCAAACTCAGTAGATCATTATTTTTGAGACATTGCTGTGGTGAAATAGGAAAGGGCCATCCCCGAATGGATGCCACAATGTTTCCAGCATACAACAGCATTCTCTAGAGTGCCATTGTATCCTCTAGCATTAAGATTTCCCTTCACACTCCTTGAGATATTTGGGAGTGCAGCTCACCAGCTCCTACAACGAGCTGTTCGATGCAAATGCTACTCCCCCCCCCCCCCCCCCCGTCCTTTTCCAAACCTTTGGAGAAAGTTTGCAGTGACTATGTGGGACTCATATGGCCGCCTCAACGCTATTAAAATTAGTGATGTGCACCGGAAGTTTTTCGGGTTTTGTGTTTTGGTTTTGGATTCGGTTCCGCGGCCGTGTTTTGGATTCGGACGCGTTTTGGCAAAACCTCCCTGAAAATGTTTTGTCGGATTCGGGTGTTTTTTTTTACAAAAAACCCTCAAAAACAGCTTAAATCATAGAATACGGGGGTGATTTTGTTCCCATAGTATTATTAACCTCAATAACCATAATTTCCACTCATTTCCAGTCTATTCTGAACACCTCACAATATTATTTTTAGTCCTGGCCCATCTAGGAGTGGCACTGCAGTGTCAGACAGGATGGCAGATTTAAAAAATAGTCCCCAAACAGCACATGATGCAGAGAAAAAAAGAGGTGCACCAAGGTCGCTGGATGGCTAAGCTAAGCGACCCAAGTGGCCGATACAAACACCTGGACCATCTAGGAGTGGCACTGCAGTTTTCTAGCGAGAGGATGAGTGCTTCCATCCTCATGTGAATCTGAACCACTAGCCATGAACATAGGCCAGGGCCTCAGCCGTTCCTTGCCACTCCGTGTCGTAAATGGCATATTGGCAAGTTTACGCTTCTCATCAGACGCTTTTAATTTAGATTTTTTGGGTCATTTTACTGAACTTTTGTTTTTTGGATTTTACATGCTCTTTACTATGACATTGGGCATCGGCCTTGGCAGACGACGTTGATGGCATTTCATCGTCTCGCCCATGACTAGTGGCAGCAGCTTCAGCATGAGGTGGAAGTGGATCTTGATCTTTCCCTATTTTACCCTCCACATTTTTGTTCTCCATTTTTTAATGTGTGGAATTATATGCCAGTAATATATCAACAGCAATGGCCTACTGTACCGTACTGCTATATATATATATACTGGTGGTCAGCAAAATTCTGCACTGTCCTCCTACTATATACTGCGCACAACTAAAATGCAGCACAGGTTTGGATGGATAGTATACTTGACGACACAGAGGTAGAGCAGTGGACTACTGTACCGTACTGCTATATATATATACTGGTGGTCAGCAAAATTCTGCACTGTCCTCCTACTATATACAGCGCACAACTACAATGCAGCACAGATATGGATAGTATACTTGACGACACAGAGGTAGAGCAATGGACTACTGTACCGTACTGCTTTATATATATATATATATATATATATATATATACACACACACATATACATATATACATACACACACACACACATACATACACACACTGGTGGTCAGCAAAATTCTGCACTGTCCTCCTACTATATACTGCGCTCAACTACAATGCAGCACACATATGGATAGTATACTTGACGACACAGAGGTAGAGCAATGGAGTACTGTACCATACTGCTATATATATATATATATATATATATATATACTGGTCAGCAAAATTCTGCACTGTTCTCCTACTATATACTACAATGCAGCACATATATGGATAGTATACTTGACGACACAGAGGTAGAGCAATGGACTACTGTACCGTACTGCTATATATATATATATACTGGTGGTCAGCAAAATTCTGCACTGTCCTCCTACTATATACTACAATGCAGCACAGATATGGAGCGTTTTTCAGGCAGAGAACGTAGATACTTTCAGCACACTGAGCACAGATATTTTCAGCACACTGAGCACAGATATTTGCAGCACACTGAGCACAGATATTTGCAGCACACTGAAACTGAGAGAACGCAGCCACGCCCTCTCGCTATCATCTCCAAAGCACGAGTGAAAATGGCAGCAACTCGCGGCTCCTTATATAGAATACGAATCTTGCGAGAATCCGACAGCGGCATGACGACGTTCGGGCTCGCTCGGGTTAACCGAGCAAGGCGGGAAGATCAGAGGCTGCCTCGGAACCGTGTAAAATGGGTGAAGTTCGGGGGGGTTCGGATCCCGAGGAACCGAACCCGCTCATCTCTAATTAAAATGAATGTCCTTCCGAGATTTCTAGCTCTTTTCCAAACCCTACCAGTTACAGTTCCTTCCCTCTTGATGACTACCCTACCCTTCAGCGTTTAGTCTACATTTGTTTGGTCAAGCAAGAGAGTATTATGCTACCGTATTAGAGATGGAGGTCTAGTAGGCATCCCGAATTCTTACAATATTACCTTGCAGGCCAGCTCACCCAAGCGGTTCTTGCACATGCTAATCTCCAAACCAGAGACTGGGTTGACCTTGAGGTTCGTCAATTGTCTCTCTCCTTACTCACTTTACTGGATGCTTCCCAGACATTCCCCCCACTCCATCTACCTTCTGCTTCTCCCTGTCAATTTGGGTTATTGTAGCAAACCTTTTTCCCTGGTCGAAAATAGTCTCCCCATGACCCCCCTCTGTGGGACAAAGGTTTCTTACCTGGTCTCGATCCCACAGCTTTTGCTCACTGGACTTCTTATAATGTCAAATTTCTCCAAGATACTGCTCCTCTGCGAGTTTTCCACTCTTCAGGATAGACTTGGCCTCCCTGCCAAATGCTTCCACCAATATCTCCAAAGTCGTGAAATCTTTACCTCGACTTTGGGCTCCCGATCTTGTCCAACCCACACTCCATTAGAAACATTTTGTCTTCGCCGCTCTGACTCAAAAGGTCTCATTGCTACTTTTTAAAGTCTCCTGATAACCATAACCGAGCTTCCAAACAACTCCACAAGTTAGTCTTGGGGGGGGAGAGGGTGGATCTTGAGGAAACTCTGGAGCCGGAGCAGTGTTCTAAAATTAGAGAGTCCGCAAAAGGTCTCATTGCTACTTTTTACAGTCTCCTGATATCCATAGCTAACCTTCCAAATAACTCCGCGAGTTAACCTAGGAGAGGGATCTTGGGGAAACTCTGGAGCTGAAGCAGTGTTCTAAAATTCGAGAATCAGCTGCTAAATAATCTGTGTTAGGGTACGAGAAAATACTTTCAAGTGTCTATATCGATGGCACTTGGTGCCTACCCGCCTCCGAGCTATAGTTCCCCAATCGTTAGATACTGGAGGGGCTGTGAAGGCACCTTTGCGCACATCTGGTGGCACTGCCCTACATCATTTAATCCTCACCCTCACAGGCATCCCACTCCTTTCTTACTTTCTATTACCTCAGCCTATCCCAATTGTGATAGAAATACTATAGCTTTCATCCAACACGATCAACTGCTCCATCGCAGCTTATTAGAAGAAGGTAGACCCTCCCCCCCTCCTTTCCTGTTCTACGTATCTCAATTTGCCACACTTATTTCAAACATATCACTAGCTATTTGCACAAATGCCCACATAAATTTACGGGAATCTGATTTCCTATCATGAGTCTACAGTAGTACAATTCTCACCTCTTCGCTATGCACAGCATTCACAAACAGTCCTCTCCTCTCACCCTTACTAATATACATCCCGTTCCCTTCCTCTCCACTCCTCCCTTACCTCCAACAGTTCTAAACTCAGAGGTATCTCTCATCCTGCTTTCTCATCATTTTTGTATACTTTTACCTACATTGCATATTTATTTGAGAATATTGTCTTCGTATTACTGTTTATATGCATGTCAGTGCTTTTCTCGCAAAACCTCTTCTCAAAAAAAAAAAAAAAAAAAAAAAAAGACCTACGCCAGACCATGAAGAACAAACCCTCCACCAAACTGTACATTTGGAACTATTCATCAATGTAGGATGCATCCTCCACACCAAGACTTCAACATAATAACAATACAACCTTCACCAGCAATAATACAGCAGCCTAAACAACCCAGATCGAAACATGTCACCTAACACTTCAAACCAAATTCGGTTGTCTTACTTCCAGATTGTGAAGTGTGATTTGTCACTCCACGGATGCTATTTCACTCCTCCAGCATCCAATAATTATGGTCTGTCAAGAACTGAAGAGCAGTATATCAAAGTCGAGTTGCACTGCATAAGCATTTCATCACAGAGGAATCATTGATTATGTTCTTGACAAACATACAATTGTACATGTAGTTATAATCCCGAAGAAGTGGTTCCGCAGTGCTGAGGGACACATTATCCGGGCATGGTTCTCATGCAGCCATTCTATCAGATGGAATGTGCAAAGCTTATTGCTACTTAAAAGTTATCTACTGATCATCTTCACCTCATTCTGCATTACTTCTTTCTAGTGTCTAACAGGATGACACCGAGCATGTGCAGATTAACGAGCAGAACACTGTCAAAACCTTTGAATCGCCATTAACCAATCATCAACTGAGCAAGTTTCTTGCAGTAGAAAGATGTTGCTCCCATACTGCACAGACATTGGTAAACTCAATGCCATAAGTATACAAGTAGTACTGGTCATGTACAGCATCAAGTGACTTCTTGTTGGAGGAGAGGTTACCGATGCAGATTTAAAGCACACAACTAATAAACAACATTTTAACAGATCTTATCAATCAGTGCATATTATACACATATAAACCAGATATTGTTGTGTTTAGGTTAATTCATTTAATTTTCATATGTCTTTCCATCACCATGGAAGATTTTAAATTTAGACTGTATATTACTGTATATCATTTACATGTTTCTTTTCCATCTTTCTAAGATTTGGGCCAAATACTTTTTTAGATCTTGTCTTTCTAGATACAGACATGCTGAAGTAGGCAGTTGCATAAGTGTCATAGATAATAGGCTCTGACCAAACAGTACTTCCCCTCCCCTACATCAGAGGCAGGCCCGGCGCTACCCACTCAGCAAAGGGATGCAGTGCAGGTAGGCGCCAGGCTGGGAGAGGCGCTCTCTCTGCTCTGCATCATCCCTGTGCTGCGCCTGGCCTCCCTGCTGCTGTTGCTGTCGGCTGCTGTGCCTGTCACACCGTTCGACAGGCAACGGTGCCAGCAGCTTGAAGCTTCTCCCTAGCCCCCTGCAGTGCCCGTCCGTGTCCTGGCCGGAAATGGGGCAAGGCTACATGGCGCAGAGGGGCAGAGCTACATGGGACCAGGCTGCAGGAGGAGGACAGAAGCTGCTGCAGTGCCAGTCAAATGGTATGTTGAAGGAGAGTGAAAAAGTGTGTGTGTGTGTGTGTGTGTATCTATTTGTGTGTGTGTGTGTGTGTGTGTGTGTGTGTGTGTGTGTGTGTGTGTGTGTGTATCTACAGTATGTGTGTGTGTGTATATTTATTTAGTATTATTATTTTATATGTGTATGTGTGTATCTATGTGTATGTGTGTGGGGGGGGGGCATAACTTGTAAAAAAAAAATTGTACTTCTGTGCGCATTACATAGGCGTGCGCATGGGGGGGATAACCTGTATCTGGCACCGCTGGGGCCATACTGTGTTGTGTAATGTGAATTTCGGCTCATACAGTGTGGCGTACTGTAAATTTCTCTTACGTCCTAGAGGATGCTGGGGACTCCGTAAGGACCATGGGGAATAGACGGGCTCCGCAGGAGACATGGGCACTAAAAAGAACTTTAGATATGGGTGTGCACTGGCTCCTCCCTCTATGCCCCTCCTCCAGACCTCAGTTTGATACTGTGTCCAGAGGAGACTGGGTGCATTACAGGGAGCTCTCCTGAGTTTCCTGAAAGAAAGAATTTTGTTAGGTTTTTTATTTTGAGGGAGCCTGCTGGCAACAGGCTCCCTGCATCGAGGGACTGAGGAGAGAGAAGCAGACCTACTTAAATGCTAGGCTCTGCTTCTTAGGCTACTGGACACCATTAGCTCCAGAGGGAGTCGGAACACAGGTCTCTCCTCGCTGTTCGTCCCGGAGCCGCGCCGCCGTCCTCCTCACAGAGCCAGAAGATAGAAGCCGGGTGAGTATAAGAAGATAAGAAGACTTCAGATGCGGCAGAAGACTTCAGATCTTCACTGAGGTAACGCGCAACGGTAACGATGCGCGCCATTGCTCCCACGCAGAACACACACGGCAGGCACTGATGGGTGCAGGGGGGGGCGCCCTGGGCAGCAATTTACACATCTAGGACTGGTCAAAATAGATATATTGGCTCTGTGGGCTGTATATGAGTATCCCCCGCCAGTTTTTGAATGGATTCGAGGGGGACCAAAGCCCGCAACTGAGGGGGCAGAGCTTGATCCCTCAGCACTAACCAGCGCCATTTTCTCCACAGCACATGCTGAGAAGCTGGCTCCCCAGACTCTCCCCTGCTGAACACGGTGACAGAGGGTTTTAAAGAAGGAGGGGGGGCACATAATTTGGCGCAATCAATATATATATATAAAAAGCGCTATCTGGGAATTTTTTCCAAAGTCATTGGCGCTGGGTGTGTGCTGGTATACTCTCTCTCTGGGGTATATGCAATTGCGGTCGAATTCCCGAAATTGGCGAAAAACGGGACTTTTTCGCCCCCAAAAAAAAATCGGCAATGCAATTCAGTACTTTCCGTCAAAAAAACGGACTTTCAAAATTCGACTTTTTGACATTCGACTTTTGTCAAATTCGACTTTTCTGCAATGGTACAAGTGCTGCAATTCGACCAAAGTATATTCAATTGAAGTTTGGAAATTCGACAACAGTGCTTTTAGACAGTAAATTCATCATTTTCAATCCGCCACACTTTGGTGGGTGAAACTAATAAAAAAAAATTAAAACATGTTTTTTTTGGTGTTTTTTTTTTATTGGTAATAGCATATCTATTTATATTAGAAGGGATTAGGTACTTGGTTTGTCTTTTTTGGAGGCACAAGTATTTTTTTAAAAATAATATTTTTATTTTTTCTAGATGGAATGGTAAAATCCCGGTAAAAAATGGTATGGGGTCCCCCCTCCAAAGCATAACCAGCCTCGGGCTCTTCGAGCCGGTCCTGGTTCTAAAAATCCGGGGGGGGGAAATGACAGGGGATCCCCCGTATTTTTAAAACCAGCACCGGGCTGTGCGCCTGGTGCAAAAAATACGGTGGACAAAAAGAGTAGGGGTCCCCCGTATTTTATACACCAGCATCGGGCTCCACTAGCTGGACAGATAATGCCACAGCCGGGGGTCACTTTTATACAGCGCCCTGCGGCCGTGGCATTAAATATCCAACTAGTCACCCCTGGCCGGAGTACCCTGGGGGAGTGGGGACCCCTTCAATCAAGGGGTCCCCCCCCAGCCACCCAAGGGCCAGGGGTGAAGCCCGAGGCTGTCCCCCCCATCCAAGGGCTGCGGATGGGAGGCTGATAGCCTTGAGAAATGTGAAAGAATATTGTTTTTTTCCAGTAGTACTACAAGTCCCAGCAAGCCTCCCCCGCAAGCTGGTACTTGGAGAACCACAAGTACCAGCATGCGGGAGAAAAACGGGCCCGCTGGTGCCTGTAGTACTACTGGAAAAAAAATACCCAAATAAAAACAGGAGACACACACCTTGAGAGTAAAACTTTATTACACACCTGCCGACACACACATACTTACCTATGTTGACACGCCGACTGCCACGTCTCCTGATCCGACGATCCGGGGTACCTGTGAATCAAATTATACTCACCTCAATCCAGTGTCCAGATATAAATCCACGTACTTGGCAAAAAAACAAACCGCATTTACCCGAACCACGGACTGAAAGGGGTCCCATGTTTACACATCAGACCCCTTTCCCAGAATGCCGGGACACCACGTGACTGCTGTCACCGAGGTCCCTTCAGCCAATCAGCGAGCGCAACGTCCTGGCACTCTGCTGATTGGCTGGACGTCTGAGCTGTCAGACAGCGCCTCGCAAAGCCTCTCCATTATACTCAATGGTGGGAACTTTGCGGTTAGCGGTGAGGTCACCCGCGGTCAGCGGCTGACCGCGGGTAACCCCACCACTGACGGCAAAGTTCCCACCATTGAAAGTAATGGAGGGAGCTGTGCGATGCGCTGTCTGAGGTCACACGCGCACAGCCAATCAGGTGAGCGCCACGGAAGTATCGCTTCCTGATTGGCTGAAGGGACCTCAGTGACAGGAGTCACGTGGGATCCCGGCACATTCGGGGAAAGGGGTCCCATGTGTCAACATGGGACCCCTTTCAGTCCGGCATGGTCTGGTATGCGTTTTCTTTTTTTACCAAGTATGTGGATTATCTCCCGGACACTGGATCAGGTGAGTCAAAAAATTTTCACAGGTACCCCGGAACGTCGGAGACTGTGGCAGTCGGCGGGTCAACATAGGTAAGTATGTGTGTGTCGGCAGTTGTGTAATAAAGTTTTACTATCAAGCTGTGTGTCTCCTGTTTTTATTTGGGTATTTTTTTTCCAGTAGTACTACTACAGGTACCAGCGGGCCCGTTTTTCTCCCGCATGCTGGTACTTGTGGTTCTCCAAGTACCAGCTTGCGGGGGAGGCTTGCTGGGACTTGTAGTACTACTGGAAAAAACAATATTCTTTCACATTTCTCAAGGCTATCAGCCTCCCATCCGCAGCCCTTGGATGGGGGGGGGGACAGCCTCGGGCTTCACCCCTGGCCCTTGGGTGGCTGGGGGGGGGGGGGACCCCTTGATTGAAGGGGTCCCCACTCCCCCAGGGTACCCCGGCCAGGGGTGACTAGTTGGATATTTAATGCCACGGCCGCAGGGCACTGTATAAAAGTGACCCCCGGCTGTGGCATTATCTGTCCAGCTAGTGGAGCCCTATGCTGGTGTATAAAATACGGGGGACCCCTACTCTTTTTGTCCCCCGTATTTTTTGCACCAGCACCAGGCGCAGAGCCCGGTGCTGGATTTAAAAATACGGGGGATCCCTGTCAATTTTTCCCCCGGATTTTTAGAACCAGGACCAGCTCGAAGAGCCCGAAGCTGGTTATGCTTTGGAGGGGGGACCCCACGCCATTTTTTTTGTGGGTTTTTCCCGTTTTTTCCCGTTTTTAAAAAACCGGATCAAAATCCGTCAAATCGGACGTTTTTCGGCCGCGGGACTGTCGAATCCGTTTTTTATTGCATATGGTCAATTTCGGCACCCACTTGCCGAAATTAGCCTGTCGAATTGTGTCGAGTTGAAAAACGGCCGCTAATTTGCCGCGATTCGTCGCTAATTGCATATACCCCTCTGTCTCTCCTAAGGGCCTTGTGGGGGAATTGTCTCCAGATTAGAGATTTCCCTGAGTGTGTGGGGTGTTGGTACGCGTGTTTCGGCATGTCTGAAGCGGAAGGCTCTTCTAGGGATGAGGTGAAGCAAATGAGTGTGGTATCTCCGTCGGCAACGCCGACACCTGACTGGGTGGATATGTGGAATGTTTTAAATGCTACACAAGAGGTTGGACAAAGCAGAGTCCAGGGAATGTACAGGGAGTCTAGCCCTGCCTTTTACTATGTCGCAGGGACCTTCTGGGTCTCAAAAGCGCCCACTATCCCAAGTTGTAGACGGATACCGACACGGATTCTGACTCCAGTGTCGACTATGATGATGCGAAGTTGCAGCCAAGATTGGCTAAAAGTATTAATTATATGATTATTGCAATAAAAGAGGTGTTGCATATCACAGATGACTCCTCTGTCCCTGACACGAGAATGCGCATGTATAAGGAAAAGAAACCTGAGGTAACCTTTCCCCCATCTCATGAGCTGAACGAGTTATTTGAAAAGGCTTGGGAATCTCCAGACAAAAAACTGCAGATTCCCAAAAGGATTCTTATGGCGTATTCTTTCCCGGCTAAGGACAGGATACGGTGGGAATCCTCCCCGAGGGTGGACAAAGCATTGACACGCTTATCCAAAAAGGTAGCGCTGCCATCTCAAGATACCGGAACCCTCAAGGATCCTGCTGATCGCAGGCAGGAGACTACCTTGAAGTCAATTTACACACATACTGGTACATTACTCAGACCGGCGATAGCGTCGGCTTGGGTTTGTAGCGCTGTAGCAGCGTGGACAGATACCTTATCTGCTGATATAGATACGCTGGATAAGGAAACCATTTTATTGACCCTGGGTCATATTAAGGATGCTGTCCTATATATGAGAGATGCTCAGAGAGACGTTGGCCTACTGGGTTCCAGAGCCAACACTATGGCGATTTCTGCTAGACGAGCCCTATGGACCCGACAATGGACAGGTGATGCCGACTCGAAGAGGCATATGGAGGTTTTGCCTTACAAGGGTGAAGAATTGTTTGGGGAGGGTCTCACGGACCTAGTTTCCACAGCTACTGCAGGTAAATCAACTTTTTTGCCTTATGTTTCCTCACAGCCTAAGAAAACACCACATTATCAGATGCAGTCCTTTCGGTCACATAAACCCAAGAGAGTACGGGGATCTTCCTTTCTTGCCAGAGGTAAGGGCAGGGGGGAAAAGCTGCCAACTACAGCTAGTTCCCAGGAGCAGAAGTCCTCCCCGGCCTCTACAAAATCCACCGCATGACGCTGCGGCTCCGCTGAGGGAGTCCACCCCAGTGGGGGCACGTCTTCGACTTTTCAGCCACGTCTGGGTTCACTCACAGGTGGATCCCTGGGCAATAGAAATTGTTTCCCAGGGTTACAAGCTGGAATTCGAAGAGGTGCCTCCTCGCCGTTTTTTCAAATCGTCCCTACCGGCTTCTTCCCCAGAGAGGGAGATAGTTTTAAATGCAATTCAAAAATTGTGTCTTCAACAAGTGGTGGTCAAAGTTCCCCTGCTTCAGCAGGGGATGGGGTATTACTCAACCCTGTTTGTGGTCCCGAAACCGGACGGTTCGGTCAGACCCATTTTAAATTTAAAATCCTTAAACCTATACTTAAAAAGGTTCAAGTTCAAGATGGAATCGCTCAGAGCGGTCATCGCCAGCCTGGAAGGGGGGGGGATTATATGGTGTCCCTGGACATAAAGGATGCATACCTTCATGTCCCCATATATCCGCCTCATCAGGCGTTCCTGAGATTTGCTGTACAGGATTGTCATCACCAATTTCAGACGTTGCCGTTTGGGCTTTCCACGGCCCCGAGGATTTTCACCAAGGTAATGGCGGAAACGATGGCGCTCCTGCGCTACTTGGACGATTTCCTAATAAAAGCAAGATCAAGAGAGCAGTTGCTGAACAGCGTATCACTTTCCCTGAGGGTGTTGCAGCAGCACGGCTGGATTCTCAATATCCCGAAGTCACACTTGGTTCCGACGACCCGTTTGCCTTTCTTAGGCATGATTCTTGATACAGACCAGAAAAGGGTTTATCTCCCGATGGAAAAGGCCCAAGAACTCATGAATTTGGTCAGGGACCTCTTGAAGCCAAAAAGGGTGTCGGTGCATCACTGCACTCGAGTTCTGGGAAAGATGGTGGCGCCTTACTAGGCCATTCCATTCGGCAGGTTCCATGCGAGGACTTTTCAGTGGGACCTTCTGGACAAGTGGTCCGGGTCACATCTACAGATTCATAAGATGATCAGCCTGTCCCCCAGGGCCAGGGTATCTCTCCTGTGGTGGCTGCAGAGTGCTCACCTTCTAGAGGGTCGCAGGTTCGGCATTCAGGACTGGGTTCTGGTAACCACGGACGCGAGCCTCCGAGGTTGGGGAGCAGTCACACAGGGAAGAAACTTCCAAGGTCTCTGGTCAAGCCAGGAGGCTTGTCTTCACATCAACGTACTGGAATTAAGGGCCATATACAACGGCCTTCGTCAAGCGGAGAATTTGCTTCGCGACCTACCGGTTCTGATTCAGTCAGACAACATCACCGCAGTGGCTCATGTAAACCGCCAAGGCGGAACAAAGAGCAGAGTGGCAATGGCAGAAGCCACCAGGATTCTTCGCTGGGCGGAAAATCATGTAAGCGCTCTGACAGTCTTAATTCCGGGAGTGGACAACTGGGAAGAAGACTTCCTCAGCAGACACGATCTACATCCAGGAGAGTGGGGACTTCATCAGGAAGTCTTCGCAGAGATTGCAAGTCAGTGGGGACTGCCTCAGATAGACATGATGGCGTCACGCCTCAACAAGAAACTACAGAGGTATTGCGCCAGGTCAAGGGACCCTCAGGCGGTAGCAGTGGACGCCCTGGTGACACCGTGGGTGTTCCAGTCGGTCTATGTGTTTCCGCCTCTTCCTCTCATCTCCTAGATATTGAGAATCATAAGACGAAGAGGAGTGCAGACAATTCTCATTGTTCCAGATTGGCCTCGAAGGGCCTGGTATCCGGATCTGCAGGAAATGCTCACAGAAGATCTGTGGCCTCTTCATCTCAGAGAGGACCTGTTACAACAGGGGACCTGTCTGTTCCAAGACTTACAGCGGCTGCGTTTGACGGCATGGCGGTTGAACGCCAAATCCTAGCAGAAAAGGGCATTCCGAATGAGGTCATTCCTACTCTGATAAAGGCTAGGAAGGACGTGACAGCAAAACACTATCACAGTATATGGCGGAAGTATGTATCTTGGTGTGAGTCCAGGAATGCTCCTCCGGAAGAATTCCATCTGGGCCGTTTCCTTCACTTCCTACAGACTGGAGTGAATTTGGGCCTAAAATTAGGCTCCATTAAGGTTCAGATTTCGGCCCTATCCATTTTCTTTCAGAAGGAATTGGCTTCTCTTCCAGAAGTACAGACTTTTGTGAAGGGAGTGCTGCATATCCAGCCTCCTTTTGTACCTCCAGTGGCACCCTGGGACCTTAACGTGGTGTTGCGGTTCCTTAAGTCTCACTGGTTTGAGCCTCTTAAAACGGTGGAATTAAAAATTGGAAAGTGATCATGTTGTTGGCCTTGGCATCGGCAAGGCGAGTGTCGGAATTGGCGGCTTTATCTCACAAAAGCCCCTATCTGGTTTTCCATGTGGATAGAGCGGAGTTGCGGACTCGTCCTCAATTTTTGCCCAAGGTGGTTTCATCTTTTTATATGAATCAACCTATTGTGGTGCCTGTGGCTACGCGGTACTTGGAGGATTCTGAGTCCCTTGATGTGGTCAAGGCTTTGAAAATGTATGTGGCCAGAACGGCTCGGGTTAGGAAAACAGAGGCACTGTTTGTCCTGTATGCAGCCAACAAGGTTGGCGCTCCTGCTTCTAAGCAGACTATTGCTCGCTGGATCTGTAACACGATTCAGCAGGCTCATTCTACGGCTGGATTGCCGTTACCAAATTCTGTAAAGGCCCATTCCACTAGGAAGGTGGGCTCTTCTTGGGCGGCTGCCCGAGGTGTCTCGGCATTACAGCTTTGCCGAGTGGCGACTTGGTCGGGTCCAAACACCTTTGCAAAGTTCTACAAGTTTGATACCCTGGCTGATGAGGACCTCATGTTTGCTCAATCGGTGCTGCAGAGTCATCCGCACTCTCCCGCCCGTTTTGGAGCTTTGGTATAATCCCCATGGTCCTTACGGAGTCCCTAGCATCCTCTAAGACGTAAGAGAAAATAAGATTTTACTTCTGGATGAAGTCCCCACTCTCCCGGGTGTAGGTCGTGTCTGCTGAGGAAGTCTGCTTCCCAGTTGTCCACTCCCGGAATGAACACTGCTGACAGTGCTAAGACGTGATTTTCCGCCCATCGGAGAATCCTTGTGGCTTCTGCCATCGCCATCCTGCTTCTTGTGCCGCCGTGTCGGTTTACATGGGCGACTGCCGTGATGTTGTCTGATTGGATCAGTACCGGCTGGTTTTGAAGCAGAGGCCTTGCCAGACTTAGGGCATTGTAAATGGCCCTCAGTTCCAGAATATTTATGTGTAGGGACGATTCCTGACTTGACCAAAGTCCTTGGAAATTTCTTCCCTGTGTGACTGCCCCCCAGCCTCTAAGGCTGGCATCCGTGGTTACCAGGACCCAGTCCTGTATGCCGAATCTGCGGCCCTCTTGAAGATGAGCACTCTGCAGCCACCACAGTAGAGATACCCTGGTCCTTGGAGACAGGGTTATCAGCCGATGCATCTGAAGATGCGATCCCAACCACTTGTCCAAGAGGTCCCACTGAAAGGTTCTTGCATGGAACCTGCCGAATGGAATTTTGCTTCGTAAGAAGCTACCATTTTTCCCAGGACTCGTGTGCAGTGATGCACCGATACCTGTTTTGGTTTCAGGAGGTCTCTGACTAGAGATGACAGCTCCTTGGCTTTCTCCTGCGGGAGAAACACTTTTTTCTGTTCTGTGTCCAGAACCATCCCCAGGAACAGTAGGCGTGTGGTAGGAACCAGCTGTGACTTTGGAATGTATAGAATCCATCCGTGCTGTTGTAGCACTTTTCGAGATAGTGCTACTCCGACCAACAACTGCTCCTTGGACCTCGCCTTTATAAGGAGATCGTCCAAGTACGGGATAATTAAAACTCCCTTTTTTCGAAGGAGTATCATCATTTCTGCCATTACCTTGGTAAAGACCCTCGGTGCCGTGGACAGTCCAAACGGCAGTGTTTGGAATTGGTAATGGCAATCCTGTACCACAAATCTGAGGTACTCCTGGTGAGGATGGTAAATGGGGACATGTAGGTAAGCATCCTTGATGTCCAGGGATACCATGTAATCCCCCTCCTCCAGGCTTGCAATAACCGCCCTGAGCGATTCCATCTTGAACTTGAATTTTTTTATGTATGTGTTCAAGGACTTCAAATTTAAAATGGGTCTCACCGAACCGTCCGGTTTCGGTACCACAAACAGTGTGGAATAGTAACCCCGTCCTTGTTGAAGTAGGGGCACCTTGACTATCACCTGCTGGGAATACAGCTTGTGAATTGCCTCTAGCACAGCCTCCCTGCCTGAGGGAGTTGTCGGCAAGGCAGATTTGAGGAAACAGCGGGGGGGAGACGCCTCGAATTCCAGCCTGTACCCCTGAGATACTACTTGAAGGATCCAGGGATCCACCTGTGAGCGAGCCCACTGATCGCTGAAATTTTTGAGGCGGCCCCCCACCGTACCTGGCTACGCCTGTGGAGCCCCCGCGTCATGCGGTGGACTCAGAGGAAGAATTTTGATTCTGGGAACTGGCTGACTGGTGCAGCTTTTTCCCTCTTCCCTCGTCTCTGTGCAGAAAGGAAGCGCCTTTGACCCGCTTGCTTTTCTGAAGCCGAAAGGACTGTACCTGATAATACAGTGCTTTCTTAGGCTGTGAGGAAACCTGAGGTAAAAATTATTCTTCCCAGCTGTTGCTGTGGATACGAGGTCCCAGAGACCATCCCCAAACAATTCCTCACCCTTATAAGGCTCTATGTGCCTTTTAAAGTCAGCATCACCTGTCCAGTGTCGGGTCTCTAATACCCTCCTGACAGAATGGACATTGCATTAATTCTGGATGCCAGCCGGCAATATCCCTCTGTGCATCCCTCATATATAAGACGACGTCTTATGTTCGCAAAATAGTATCCCTGTTTGACAGGGTTACAGACCACGCTGCAGCAGCACTATCTGCAGGTCTCAGTCTAGTACCTGAGTGTGTAAATACAGACTTCAGGATAGCCTCCTGCTTTTTATCAGCAGGTACCTTCAAAGTGGCCGTATCCTAAGACGGCAGTGCCACCTTTTTTGACAAACGTGTGAGCGCCTTATCCACCCTAGGGGATATCTCCCAGCGTAACTTATCCTCTGGCGGGAAAGGGTACGCCATCAGTAACTTTTTAGAAATTACCAGTTTCTTATCGGGGGAACCCACGCTTTTTCACACTTCATTCACTCATTTGATGGGGGAACAAAACACTGCCTGCTTTTTCTCCCCAAACATAAAACCCTTTTTTAGTGGTACTTGGGTTAATGTCAGAAATGTATAACACATTTTTTTATTTCCGGGGTCATGTAACGGATGTTCCTAGTGGATTGTGTATATGTCTCAACCTCGTCGACACTGGAGTCAGACTCTGTGTCGACATCTGTGTCTGCCATCTGAGGGAGCGGGCGTTTTTGAGCCCCTGATGGCCTTTGAGACGCCTGGGCAGGCGCGGGCTGAGAAGCCGGCTGTCCCATAGCTGTTACGTCATCCAGCCTTTTATGTAAGGAGTTGACACTGTCGGTTTATACCTTCCACCTATCCATCCACTCTGGTGTCGGCCCCACAGGGGGCGACATCACATTTATCGGCATCTGTTCTGCCATCACATAAGCCTCCTCATCAAACGTGTCGACACAGCCGTACCGACACACCGCACACACACACAGGGAATGCTCTGACTGAGGACAGGACCTCACACAGCCCTTTGGGGAGACAGAGAGTATGCCAGCACACACCAGAGCGCTATATAATTTTGGGATTAACACTATATTGAGTGAATTTTTCCCAATAGCTGCTTGTATATACAATATTGCGCCTAAATTTTGTGCCCCCCCTCTCTTTTTAACCCTTTGAGCCTGAAAACTACAGGGGAGAGCCTGGGGAGCTGTCTTCCAGCTGCACTGTGAAGAGAAAATGGCGCCAGTGTGCTGAGGGAGAAGCCCCGCCCCTTTTTCAACTGACTTTCTCCCGCTTTTTCTGGAATACTGGCAGGGGTAATTTTACATCTATATAGCCTCTAGGACTATATATGATGTAGATTTGCCAGCCAAGGTGTCATATATTGCCCTCAGGGCGCCCCCCCCAGCGCCCTGCACCCTCAGTGACCGGAGTGTGAAGTGTGCATGAGGAGCAATGGCGCACAGCTGCAGTGCTGTGCGCTACCTTGGTGAAGACCGAAGTCTTCTGCCGACGATTTTCCGGACCTTTTCTTGCTTCTGGCTCTGTAAGGGGGACGGCGGCGCGGCTCCGGGAACGAACACCAAGGCCAGTTCCATGCGGTCGATCCCTCTGGAGCTAATGGTGTCCAGTAGCCTAAGAAGCCCAAGCTAGCTGCAAGCAGGTAGGTTCGCTTCTTCTCCCCTTAGTCCCTCGATGCAGTGAGCCTGTTGCCAGCAGGTCTCACTGTAAAATAAAAAACATAAAATAAACTTTCTTTCTAGGAGCTCAGGAGAGCCCCTAGTGTGCATCCAGCTCGGCCGGGCACAGAAATCTAAATGAGGTCTGGAGGAGGGTCATAGTGGGAGGAGCCAGTGCACACCAGATAGTACCTAATCTTTCTTTTAGAGTGCCCAGTCTCCTGCAGAGCCCGTCTATTCCTCATGGTCCTTACGGAGTTCCCAGCATCCACTAGGACGTCAGAGAAATAAAATGGCACTTCTGAGGGCATTACATAAGCGTGCGCACGAGAGGTTTCTGTCCTCCCTGAGTTCGCCTAATCATGTCCAGACCCCACCTCATGGTGCCGATCGATTATCCCTGCGCCCAAGCCCGCACTTGTCCATTCAAAATTTGGTGTCGGCCGCCAGCCAATCAGAGTTCGTGGAACGGCCACGGCGGCTCCTGATTGGCTGGCGCCATGTTTCAAATGGCCGCCGCCACAGGAGGGCTTCTGTCAGTGAGGAGCAGGATTTAGACAAGACAAGACACTCGCTGCGCTCTCCTCCCCTCACACAGCACAAGAAGCAGCAGCAAGCCAGTAACAGCAGCGGCGGTGAGCACTACTGGCGGGGATTCTCTGTATCTGGCACCTCTGGGGTGAGGGGGAGGGATTAGCTGTATCCGGCACCTCGGGGGGGGGGGGGGGGGGGGGATGGGAGGCAGAGGGATAATCTGTATCTGGCACCACTGGGGACATACTGTGTTGCGTAGTGTGAATTTCTGCTCATAATGTGTGACATAATTTGGATTTCTGCTCATACCGTGTTGCGTAATGTGAATTTCGTCTCATACCGTGTGGCGTAATGTGAATTTCAGCTCATACCGTGTGGCGTAATGTGAATTTCAGCTCATACCGTGTGGCATAATGTGAATTTCAGCTCATACCGTGTGGCATAATGTGAATTTCGGCTCATACCGTGTGGCGTAATGTAAATTTCGGCTCATACCGTGTGGCGTAATGTAAATTTTGGCTCATATCGTGTGGCGTAATGTGAATTTCTGTGCCTACCGTGTGGTGTAATGTGAATTTGGCTCATACTGTGTGGCCTAATGTGAATTTCGGCCCATACTGTGTGGTGTAATGTGAATTTCTGCTCATACTGTGTGGCGTAATGTGAATTTCTGCTCCTACTGTGTGGCGTAATGTGAATTTGGCTCATACTGTGTGGTGTAATGTGAATAAAGGGCACTACTGTCAGTAGCTGGTGAGCATGGAGACATGTGTGACAAATGCTGGTGTCCTGTGTAGGTTGAGTCTGATGGCATAGAAAGAGCCCAATGTAGCTCTGACGGCACGTGTGTGAATTTTATACTTTACTTCTGTTGTATTAAAACTGAAATGTTCGGCCCCCTAAAACTCCCATACTTTACAGGTTGGCCCACTCAAAAACAGGGTGTAGATGATGGGGGGTGGGGTGCAAGGGGTGTGTGTGTGGGGGGGAATACATACGCACCTCGGCCCACCACTCGCTAGTTCCACC
Source organism: Pseudophryne corroboree (assembly GCF_028390025.1). Lineage (NCBI taxonomy): Eukaryota > Metazoa > Chordata > Amphibia > Anura > Myobatrachidae > Pseudophryne > Pseudophryne corroboree. Next base: position 919,590,865 of record NC_086444.1, read on the forward strand.
ACTGGGTCAGGGATAGGTTGGAGAAGTTTAAGCAGTGATAGGGTGCAGCGGCAGCTAGGGCTCAGAGATATGCTGTAGCAGACAGACAGTACCGGCTGGCTTAATTTTATTTCTCTGGGGTGTATTATATCTACATTATCATTAGGAACTAGAGAGAAATTAGATTAAGCAATGTGATTTTACGGAGAGAATGTAAAATACTGCTAGACACGCCCCTCATGCGGTGCACCCCCTAATAAAATTAGCTGAGCACGCCTATGGGGAATTATATATAACCGACGCTACTACAGCGGCTATTATGCATATAACCAGCGCTACTACAGGGGCTATTATGTGTATAACCGTAGCTACTACAGGGGCTATTATGCGTATAACTGGCGCTACTACTGGTGATATTATGCGTATAACTGGCGCTACTACAGGGGCTATTATGTGTATAAATAGCACTACTATGCACAAGGTAATGTGAATAAGATTGTGCTGTGTGGCGTAATTTGAAAATAAGAATTTACTTACCGATAATTCTATTTCTCGTAGTCCGTAGTGGATGCTGGGGACTCCGTCAGGACCATGGGGAATAGCGGCTCCGCAGGAGACTGGGCACAAAATTAAAAGTTTGACCACTAGGTGGTGTGCACTGGCTCCTCCCCCTATGACCCTCCTCCAAGCCTCAGTTAGGATACTGTGCCCGGACGAGCGTACACAATAAGGAAGGATTTTGAATCCCGGGTAAGACTCATACCAGCCACACCAATCACACCGTACAACTTGAGATCTGAACCCAGTTAACAGCATGATAACAGAGGAGCCTCTGAAAAGATGGCTTCCAACAATAATAACCCGATTTTTGTAACAATAACTATGTACAAGTATTGCAGACAATCCGCACTTGGGATGGGCGCCCAGCATCCACTACGGACTACGAGAAATAGAATTATCGGTAAGTAAATTCTTATTTTCTCTGACGTCCTAAGTGGATGCTGGGGACTCCGTCAGGACCATGGGGATTATACCAAAGCTCCCAAACGGGCGGGAGAGTGCGGATGACTCTGCAGCACCGAATGAGAGAACTCCAGGTCCTCCTTAGCCAGGGTATCAAATTTGTAGAATTTTACAAACGTGTTCTCCCCTGACCACGTAACTGCTCGGCAGCGTTGTAATGCCGAGACCCCTCGGGCAGCCGCCCAAGGTGAGCCCACCTTCCTTGTGGAGTGGGCATTTACAGATTTTGGCTGTGGCAGGCCCTGCCACAGAATGCGCAAGTTGAATTGTGCTACAAATCCAACGAGCAATCGTCTGCTTAGACGCAGGAACACCCAGCTTGTTGGGTGCATACAGTATAAACAGCGAGTCAGACTTTCTGACTCCAGCCGTCCTTGAAATATATATATATATATATATATATATTTTTTTTTAAGGCTCTGACAACGTCGAACAACTTGGAGTCCTCCAAGTCGCTAGAAGCCGCAGGCACTACAATAGGTTGGTTCAGGTGAAACGCTGATACCACCTTAGGGAGAAACTGAGGACGCGTCTGCAGTTCTGCCCTGTCCCAATGGAAAATCAGATATGGCTTTTGTACGAAAAAGCCGCCAATTCTGACACTCTCCTGGCCGAAGCCAGGGCCAGTAGCATGGTCACTTTCCATGTAAGATATTTCAAATCCACCGATTTGAGTGGCTCAAACCAATGGGATTTGAGGAATCCCAAAACTACATTGAGATCCCACGGTGCCACTGGAGGCACAACCGGGGCTGTATATGTAGTACTCCTTTGACAAAAGCTTGGACTTCAGGAACTGAAGCCAATTCTTTCTGGAAGAAAATCGACAGGGCCGAAATTTGAACCTTAATGGACCCCAATTTGAGGCCCATAGACAATCCTGTTTGCAGGAAATGTAGGAATCGACCCAGTTGAAATTCCTACGTCGGGGCCCTCTCCTTCAGGATCCGGCGTTCAACCGCCATGCCGTCAAACGCAGCCGCGGTAAGTCTAGAGGTAGAGTGCACGGATCCTCCGTGCGCATCTCTTGAAGTTCCGGGTACCAAGTCTTTCTTGGCAAATCCGGAACCACGAGTATCGTTCTTACTCCCCTTCGCCTTATAATTCTCAGTACCTTGGGTATGAGAGGCAGAGGGGGGAACACATACATTGGCTGGTACACCCATGGTGTTACCAACGCATCCACAGCTATTGCCTGAGGGTCTCTTGACCTGGCGCAATAACTGTCCAGTTTTTTGTTGAGGCGGGACGCCATCATGTCCACCTTTGGTTTTTCCCAACGGTTCACAATCATGTGGAAGACTTCTGGATGAAGTCCCCACTCTCCCGGGTGGTGATCGTGTCTGCTGAGGAAGTCTGCTTCCCAGTTGTCCACTCCCGGAATGAACACTGCTGACAGTGCTATCACATGATTTTCTGCCCAGTGAAAAATCCTTGCAGCTTCTGCCATTGCCCTCCTGCTTCTTGTGTCGCCCTGTCTGTTTACGTGGGCGACTGCCGTGGTGTTGCCCTACTGGTTCAACACCGGCTGACCCTGAAGCAGAGGCCTTGCCAGGCTTAGAGCATTGTAAATTGCCCTTAGCTCCAGTATATTTATGTGAAGTGAAGTCTCCAGGCTTGACCACACTCCCTGGAAATTTCTTCCCTGTGTGACTGCTCCCCAGCCTCTCAGGCTGGCATTCGTGGTCACCAGGACCCAGTCCTGAATGCCGAATCTGCGGCCCTCCAAAAAGGTGAGCACTCTGCAACCACCACAGAAGAGACCCCCTTGTCCTTGGAGACGGGGCTATCCGCTGATGCATCTGAAGATGCGATCCGGACCATTCGTCCAGCAGATTCCACTGAAAAGTTCTTGCGTGGAATCTTCCGAATGGAATCGCTTCGTAAGAAGCCATCATTTACCCAGGACTCTTGTGCATTGATGCACTGACACTTTTACTGGTTTTAGGAGGTTCCTGACTAGCTCGGATTACTCCCTGGCTTTCTCCTCCGGGAGAAAAACCTTTTTCTGAACTGTGTCCAGAATCATCCCTAGGAACAGCAGACGTGTCGTCGGGCTCAGCTGGGATTTTGGAAAATTTAGAATCCACCCGTGCTGTTGCAGCACTACTTGGGTTAGTGCTACACCGGCCTCTAACTGTTCTCTGGATCTTGCCCTTACCAGGAGATCGTCCAAGTAAGGGATAATTAATACGCCTTTTCTTCGAAGAAGAATCATCATTTCGGCCATTACCTTGGTAAAGACCCGGGGTGCCGTGGACAATCCAAACGGCAACGTCTGAAACTGATAGTGACAGTTTTGTACCACGAACCTGAGGTACCCTTGGTTTGAAGGGCAAATTGGGACATGGAGGTAAGCATCCTTGATGTCCAAGGACACCATAAAGTCCCCTTCTTCCAGATTCGCTATCACTGCTCTGAGTGATTTCATCTTGAACTTGAACCTTTGTATGTAAGTGTTCAAAAGATTTCAGACTTAGAATAGGTCTCACCGAGCCGTCCGGCTTCGGTACCACAAACAGCGTGGAATAATACCCCTTTCCTTGTTGTAGTAGGGGTACCTTGACTATTACTTGCTGGGAATACAGCTTGTGAATTGCTTCCAACACCGTCTCCCTGTCGGAGGGAGATGTTGGTAAAGCAGACTTCAGGAATCTGCGAGGAAGAGACGTCTCGAATTCCAATCTGTACCCCTGTGATACTACCTGCAGGATCCAGGGGTCGACTTGCGAGTGAGCCCACTGCGCGCTGAAATTCTTGAGACGACCCCCCCACCGGACCTGAGTCCGCTTGTAAGGCCCCAGCGACATGCTGAGGACTTTTCAGAAGCGGGGGAGTGCTTCTGCTCCTGGGAAGGAGCTGCTTGCTGCAGTCTCTTACCCTTTCCTTTGCCTCGGGCAGATATGAATGGCCTTTTGCCCGCTTGTTCTTATGAGAACGAAAGGACTGAGGCTGAAAAGACGGTGTCTTTTTCTGTTGGGAGGTGACCTGAGGTAAAAAAGGTGGATTTTCCGGCTGTTGCCGTGGCCACCAAGTCCGATAGACCGACCCCAAATAATTCCTCCCCTTTATACGGCAAACTTCCATATGCCGCTTGGAATCCGCATCACCTGACCACTGTCGCGTCCATAAACTTCTTCTGGCAGAAATGGACAGCGCACTTACCCTTGATGCCAGAGTGCAAATATCCCTCTGTGCATCTCGCATATAAAGAAAATGCATCCTTTAAATGCTCTATAGTCAATAAAATATTGTCGCTATTCATGGTATCAATATTTCCAGTCAGAGATTCCGACCAAACCCCCCCAGCACTGCACATCCATGCTGGGGCGATTGCTGGTCGCAGTATAACATCAGTATGTGTGTATATACTTTTTAGAGTATTTTCCAGCCTCCTATCAGCTGGATTTTGAGGGCGGCCGTATCAGGAGACGGTAACGCCACTTGTTTTGATAAGCGTGTGAGCGCCTTATCTACCCTAGAGGGTGTTTCCCAGCGCGCCCTAACCTCTGGCGGGAAAGGGTATAATGCCAATAACTTCTCTGAAATTAGCAACTTCCTATCGGGGGTAACCCACGCTTCATCACACACTTCAATCAATTCATCTGATTTCAGGAAAAAATAAGATTTTACTTACCGATAAATCTATTTCTCGTAGTCCGTAGTGGATGCTGGGACTCCGTAAGGACCATGGGGAATAGCGGCTCCGCAGGAGACAGGGCACAAGAATAAAAGCTTTAGGATCAGGTGGTGTGCACTGGCTCCTCCCCCTATGACCCTCCTCCAAGCCTCAGTTAGGATACTGTGCCCGGACGAGCGTACATAATAAGGAAGGATATTGAATCCCGGGTAAGACTCATACCAGCCACACCAATCACACCGTACAACTCGTGATCTGAACCCAGTTAACAGTATGATAAAACGAAAAGGAGCCTCTGAAAAGATGGCTCACAACAATAATAACCCGAATTTTTGTAACAATAACTATATACAAGTATTGCAGACAATCCGCACTTGGGATGGGCGCCCAGCATCCACTACGGACTACGAGAAATAGATTTATCGGTAAGTAAAATCTTATTTTCTCTGACGTCCTAGTGGATGCTGGGACTCCGTAAGGACCATGGGGATTATACCAAAGCTCCCAAACGGGCGGGAGAGTGCGGATGACTCTGCAGCACCGAATGAGAGAACTCCAGGTCCTCCTCAGCCAGGGTATCAAATTTGTAGAATTTAGCAAACGTGTTTGCCCCTGACCAAGTAGCTGCTCGGCAAAGTTGTAAAGCCGAGACCCCTCGGGCAGCCGCCCAAGATGAGCCCACTTTCCTTGTGGAATGGGCTTTTACCGATTTTGGCTGTGGCAGGCCTGCCACAGAATGTGCAAGCTGAATTGTACTACAAATCCAACGAGCAATCGTCTGCTTAGAAGCAGGAGCACCCAGCTTGTTGGGTGCATACAGGATAAACAGCGAGTCAGATTTTCTGACTCCAGCCGTCCTGGAAACATATATTTTCAGTGCCCTGACAACGTCAAGCAACTTGGAGTCCTCCAAGTCCCTAGTAGCCGCAGGTACCACAATAGGTTGGTTCATGTGAAATGCAGAAACCACCTTAGGTAGAAATTGAGGACGAGTCCTCAATTCTGCCCTGTCAGAATGAAAAATTAAGTAAGGGCTTTTATATGATAAAGCCGCCAATTCTGACACACGCCTGGCTGAAGCCAGGGCTAACAGCATCGTCACCTTCCATGTGAGATATTTGAAGTCCACAGTGGTGAGTGGTTCAAACCAATGTGACTTTAGGAAACTCAACACAACATTGAGATCCCAAGGTGCCACTGGAGGCACAAAAGGAGGCTGTATATGCAGTACCCCTTTTACAAATGTCTGAACTTCAGGCACTGAAGCCAGTTCTTTCTGGAAGAAAATCGACAGGGCCGAAATTTGAACCTTAATGGACCCTAATTTTAGGCCCATAGATAGTCCTGTTTGCAGGAAATGGAGGAAACGACCCTCTGTAGGGGCCTTCTTGGCCTCACACCACGCAACATATTTTCGCCAAATGCGGTGATAATGTTTTGCGGTTACGTCCTTCCTGGCCTTGACCAGGGTAGGGATGACTTCATCTGGAATGCCTTTTTCCCTCAGGATCCGGCGTTCAACCGCCATGCCGTCAAACGCAGCCGCGGTAAGTCTTGGAACAGACAAGGCCCCTGCTGGAGCAGGTCCTTTCTCAGAGGTAGAGGCCACGGTTCGTCCGTGAGCATCTCTTGAAGTTCCGGGTACCAAGTCCTTCTTGGCCAATCCGGAACCACGAGTATAGTTCTTACTCCTCTCCTTCTTATGATTCTCAGTACTTTTGGTATGAGAGGCAGAGGAGGGAACACATACACTGACTGGTACACCCACGGCGTTACCAGAGCGTCCACCGCTATTGCCTGAGGGTCCCTTGACCTGGCGCAATATCTGTCTAGTTTTTTGTTTAGACGGGACGCCATCATGTCCACCTTTGGTTCTTCCCAACGGTTTACTATCAGGTGGAAGACTTCTGGGTGAAGTCCCCACTCTCCCGGGTGGAGGTCGTGTCTGCTGAGGAAGTCTGCTTCCCAGTTGTCCACTCCCGGAATTGCTGACAGTGCTATCACATGATTTTCCGCCCAGCGAAGAATCCTTGCAGCTTCTGCCATTGCCCTCCTGCTTCTCGTGCCGCCCTGTCTGTTTACGTGGGCGACTGACGTGATGTTGTCCGATTGGATCAATACCGCCTGACCCTGAAGCAGGGGTTTCGCTTGACTTAGGGCATTGTAAATGGCCCTTAGTTCCAGAATGTTTATATGAAGAGATGTTTCCATGCTTGACCACAAGCCCTGGAAATTTCTTCCCTGTGTGACTGCTCCCCAGCCTCTCAGGCTTGCATCCGTGGTCACCAGGATCCAATCCTGAATACCAAATCTGCGGCCCTCTAGTAGATGAGCACTCTGCAGCCACCACAGAAGAGACACCCTTGTCCTTGGCGACAGGGTTATCCGCTGATGCATCTGAAGATGCGATCCGGACCATTTGTCCAGTAGATCCCACTGAAAAGTTCTTGCATGGAATCTTCCGAATGGAATCGCTTCGTAAGAAGCCACCATTTTTCCCAGGACCCTCGTGCACTGATGCACTGACACCTGGCCTGGTTTTAGGAGGTTCCTGACTAGCTCGGATAACTCCCTGGCCTTCTCCTCCGGGAGAAACACCTTCTTCTGGACTGTGTCCAGAATCATTCCTAGGAACAGTAGACGTGTCGTTGGAATCAGCTGCGATTTTGGAATATTTAGGATCCACCCGTGCTGACGTAACACTACCTGAGATAGTGCTACTCCGACTTCTAACTGTTCCCTGGACCTTGCCCTTATCAGGAGATCGTCCAAGTAAGGGATAATTAAGATGCCTTTTCTTCGAAGAAGAATCATCATTTCGGCCATTACCTTGGTAAAGACCCGAGGTGCCGTGGACAACCCAAACGGCAGCGTCTGAAACTGATAATGACAGTTTTGTACTACAAACCTGAGGTACCCTTGGTGAGAAGGGTAGATTGGGACGTGGAGATAAGCATCTTTGATGTCCAGAGACACCATATAGTCCCCTTCTTCCAGGTTTGCTATCACCGCTCTGAGTGATTCCATCTTGAATTTGGACCTTTTTATGTAAGTGTTCAAGGATTTCAGATTTAAAATTGGTCTCACCGACCCGTCCGGCTTTGGTACCACAAACAGCGTGGAATAATACCCCTTTCCCTGTTGTAGGAGGGGTACCTTGATTATCACCTGCTGGGAATACAGCTTGTGAATGGCTTCCAAAACTGCCTCCCTGTCGGAGGGAGACTTTGGTAGAGCAGACTTCAGGAACCGGCGAGGGGGAAACGCCTCGAATTCCAGTTTGTACCCCTGCGATACTACCTGTAGAATCCAGGGGTCCACTTGCGAGTGAGCCCACTGCGCGTTGAAATTCTTGAGACGGGCCCCCACCATGTCTGAGTCTGCTTGTAAAGCCCCAGCGTCATGCTGAAGACTTGGCAGAAGCAGGGGAGGGCTTCTGCTCCTGGGAAGCGGCTGCATGGTGCAGTCTTTTTCCTCTTCCTCTGCCCCGGGGCAGAGAGGAGTGGCCTTTAGCTCGCTTGTACTTATGGGAACGAAAGGACTGAGTTTGAAAAGACGGTGTCTTTTTCTGCTGATGTGAAGTGACCTGGGGTAAAAAGGTGGACTTTCCAGCCGTTGCCGTGGCCACCAGGTCCGATAGACCAGCCCCAAATAACTCCTCCCCTTTATACGGCAATACTTCCATATGTCGTTTGGAATCCGCATCGCCTGACCACTGTCGCGTCCATAACGCTCTTCTGGCAGAAATGGACATAGCACTTACTCTTGATGCCAGGGTGCAAATATCCCTCTGTGCATCACGCATATATAGTAATGCATCCTTCAAATGCTCTATAGTTAACAATATATTGTCCCTATCCAGGGTATCAATATTTTCAGTCAGGGAATCCGACCACGCGACTCCAGCACTGCACATCCAGGCTGAAGCGATTGCTGGTCGCAGTATAACACCAGTATGTGTGTATATACTTTTTAGGATATTTTCCAGCCTTCTATCAGCTGGTTCTTTGAGGGTGGCCGTATCAGGAGACGGTAACGCTACTTGTTTAGATAAACGTGTGAGCGCCTTATCTACCCTAGGGGGTGTTTCCCAACGCGTCCTAACCTCTGACGGGAAAGGATATAGTGCCAATAATTTTTTAGAAATTAGCAGTTTTTTGTCGGGGGAAACCCACGCTTTATCACACACCTCATTTAATTCATCTGACTCAGGAAAAACTATTGGTAGTTTTTTCACACCCCACATAATACCCTTCTTTGTGGTACTTGTAGTGTCAGAAATGTTCAATGCCTCCTTCATTGCCGTGATCATGTAACGTGTGGCCCTACTGGACATTACGTTTGTCTCCTCACCGTCGACACTAGACTCAGTATCTGTGTCTGGGTCTGTGTCGACCCACTGAGGTAACGGGCGTTTTAGGGCCCCTGACGGTGTCTGAGACGCCTGGACAGGCACTAATTGATTTGCCGGCTGTCTCATGTCGTCAACCGTTTTTTGCAAAGTGCTGACATTATCACTTAATTCTTTAAATACGATCATCCAGTCAGGTGTCGACTCCTAGGGGGTGACATCACTAACCCAGGCAATTGCTCCGCCTCCACATCATTTTCCTCCTCATACATGTCGACACACACGTACCGACACACAGCACACACACCGGGAATGCTCTGATAGAGGACAGGACCCCACTAGCCCTTTGGAGAGACAGAGGGAGAGTCTGCCAGCACACACCAAGCGCTATAATTATACAGGGACCACCTTATAGTAAGTGTTTTCCCTTATAGCAGCTTAATATATAATAATATCGCCAAAAAATGCCCCCCCCTCTCTGTTTTAACCCTGTTTCTGTAGTGCAGTGCAGGGGAGAGCCTGGGAGCCTTCCCACCAGCGGATCTGTGTGGGAAAAATGGCGCTGTGTGCTGAGGAGATAGGCCCCGCCCCCTTCACGGCGGGCTCTTCTCCCGGTTTTTTCTGTAATCCTGGCAGGGGTTAAATACATCCATATAGCCCAGGGGCTATATGTGATGTATTTTTAGCCAGTAAAGGTAATTACATTGCTGCCCAGGGCGCCCCCCCCCCCCCAGCGCCCTGCACCCTCAGTGACCGCGGTGTGAAGTGTGCTGAGAGCAATGGCGCACAGCTGCAGTGCTGTGCGCTACCTTAAGAAGACTGGGAAGTCTTCAGCCGCCGATTTCTGGACCTCTTCTCTCTTCAGCATCTGTAAGGGGGCCGGCGGCGCGGCCCCGGTGACCCATCCAGGCTGTACCTGTGATCGTCCCTCTGGAGCTAGTGTCCAGTAGCCTAAGAAGCCAATCCATCCTGCACGCAGGTGAGTTCGCTTCTTCTCCCCTTAGTCCCGCGTTGCAGTGAGCCTGTTGCCAGCAGGACTCACTGAAAATAAAAAACCTAACAAACTTTTATTCTAAGCAGCTCTTTAGGAGAGCCACCTAGATTGCACCCTTCTCGGCCGGGCACAAAAACCTAACTGAGGCTTGGAGGAGGGTCATAGGGGGAGGAGCCAGTGCACACCACCTAGTGGTCAAACTTTTAATTTTGTGCCCTGTCTCCTGCGGAGCCGCTATTCCCCATGGTCCTGACGGAGTCCCCAGCATCCACTTAGGACGTCAGAGAAATGGGGGTACTATTGTGTGGCCACTCCCCTTCCTTGTGAGACCACACCCCTTTTTGCAGCACGCTGTCCCTTTGTAAAATATGGGAGGGCGCAAATATATAGTTTGCAGGGGGCGCCGAACACCCTAGCACCGGCCCTGATCAGAGGGCTAGCACCATTAATCACAAGCATGCCCTTCTGTTTAGCAAGCTTAGGAAGGAGAGAGCTGGGTAATGATTGGTGTGGGGACAGCTTGATGATGCAGAGTAGATGGTACTCTGCAAGAGATATATGATGCCTGCTCTACTAACATACTGTATATACACAACACCTGGCCATCTATGTATATGATTCTAGGGAATGCCAGTATGCTAATAGTGATACTGACAAGCAGAATTCCTAATAGGTATAAAGCAGATATTCTAGAAAAGGACAGGAAAGAAGGCAGGGAGGGGGGTGAATTGTTATTTATACACAAAACTCCTGGGCATACAGATGCAATCATTTTGTGCTTAATTACAAACCAACAGCAGGTTTCAAAATTCTCATAACATCTTTAATGCATACACTTTAGACATGGTTTGTTACTTAAGTTTAAGTGCTATATTAATGTTTTATAAATGGAACATGGGACATTTATTTACTTTTATTAGCATTATTCCACATTCTGGAGGAGAAATCTATAAATTAAAATAGTAACCATTAACTGCTTACCTTGATCTCGAAGAAACTCATTTTCTACAGCAGCCATTTTACAGCCCCCAATAAGACAAAGTAGTCCAGACCTGATTAATGCATAAAATAAATAATACAGCTGTGACATGATTTCTTATTGTAGCTATTCAGAATGCAATTATTAGATGTGTACAATAAATGATTCAAAAAAATGCTTCATGATTAATTCTGAATGCAGTAATACATTTGCCCAATGTTTAGACCACACATACAATTACTGTAAAATGCTAAACTTATGGAAAAACTTGCATTTCCCTGTCAAGTAATTGCTATTGTCACCACAAGGCTCAGCGTAACATAATAACACTTCACCATATTCTATCATTATAATCTAAACCAACTCTGTCAGAATCAGTTTTGTTAACCATTTTGTAATCTTGCTTCAAAAAACAGACCCACCTAACTGCTGAGCCGAATAGATCTGTCTGTATGTTCTTTGTAATACACACACGCATATATATATATATATATATATATATATATATATATATATATATATATATATACATACACACACACACACACACACACACTAGTACCCTTATCTTGCGCCAAACTCAAAGCAGCACAACGGGAGAGATCTCTGTTGAAAGATCTCTAAAGAATACAAAATACAAACAAAATTCCCAAGTGCGATATATAGGAACGTCTTTACGGTAATTCTTCCAATGTTGTTTCCATAGGTGTAAGTTGGATACTGGATAAAGTTTGTGACCGGGAACCTGTAACGGACACCCCTCACCAAATGGTCACCCAAACAAGAGGCCCAAGGCCAATTAATAAAATATTATTTTAATAACATTCATTTGAACAAATGCAATTTTTACATAGTTCATCATGTAATGAGTATACAGATAGTAAATATAAATGTCAGTAAAAAAGACAACCACTGCGTTTATTGAATAATTTGAACTCTAGATACTCCCTCACCTTTTTAAGGTGTGAGCTCACAAGGGAGTATCTTCCCAAACTAAGTAGGAAACTTCTGACTGACAAACCCAATGCGTTTCGTCTTATCGACTTCATCAGGGGTAACAAATATAGATGACAGTTTTACTTGTCATAAGCGAGTTTAAATGTAGAAAATCACAACCTTAAATATAAGGATAGTAAAATCTCCTATATTAGCTCCTGGAGGGGGCTTATTATAGATGGAAATTTCCACAGGCTGCCTTAAAAATAATTAAAAGAACTCTATTTAGGGAGTTCCTTATAAAAACTATTGATTGAAGTTCTTTTTAAAGATACTGGCAGTTATACATCCATATTTTGGTGGACTATGGAAAATATCAAGATCTTATAATCAGAATTATTTCAGATTCGGGTGTTTACCCATAAAAATATAATTCAAAAAGTATAAAGCTGATTTGGCAATCACAATGCAATGCAACTTCCTCAGTAAAGCTCACAGAACGGATCCTGGAGAGTTTTGGCTGTGCATGGAAGTGGCATCTATATTTGTTACCCCTCATGAAGTCGATAAGACGAAACGCGTTGGGTTTGTCAGTCAGAAGTTTCCTACTTAGTTTGTGAAGATACTTCCTTGTGAGTTCACACCTTAAAAAGGTGAGGGAGTATCTAGAGTTCAAATTATTCAACAAACGCAGTGGTTGTCTTTTTTACTGACATTTATATTTACTATCTGTATACTCATTACATGATGAACTATGTAAAAATTGCATTTGTTCAAATGAATGTTATTAAAATAATATTTTATTAATTGGCCTTGGGCCTCTTGTTTGGGTGACCATTTGGTGAGGGGTGTCCGTTACAGGTTCCCGGTCACAAACTTTCTCCAATATCCAACTTACACCTATGGAAACAACATTGGAAGAATTACCGTAAAGACGTTCCTATATAGCGCACTTGGGAATTTTGTTTATATATATATATATATATATATATATATATATATAGAGAGAGAGAGAGAGAGTCCCAATACAGAAGACAGCGGCACTCAGGGATTTTAGAAATGTGAATTTGTATTCAAAAAGTACAAGAAGGCCGACGTTTCGGGGCTCACCCGCCCCTTTGTCAAGGTGTTACACACCTTGACAAAGGGGCGGGTGAGCATCGAAACGTCGGCCTTCTTGTACTTTTTGAATACAAATTCACATTTCTAAAATCCCTGAGTGCCGCTGTCTTCTGTATTGGGACTCTGCAAAATTTTCCACTAGAAGGCACCAGGGTAATTTCTAGCTACTGGGAGGAGTGCCGGCCCGCACCTTCTCTCTCTCTCTCTCATATATATATATATATATATATATATATATATATGTATGTATAAATGTATGTCTGTGGAGCGCACTTATTTCAAAAACTAATTTAATTGAAATATTTTTACCGGATACTTTATAAAAGAGAGGATGACCTTACACATATAAACACCCATATTTAAAACACATACATCTTTTTATTGTTAAGACAGTATTGTTCAGATTCACATTTACATTAAAAGCAAATAATAAAAATGTATTTTACATTGAAAATACAATGGTTTGTTTCAATATTTTTATATAAAATAAAAAAGAGCTTTCACTCAACGCGTTTCGTCTTATAGCGACTTCTTCAGGGGTGTTTTCTGAATAACAACTCTTTGTTTATTTTGAAAAGCTGTATCATTCATAAAGAATAAGGACCTTAATTAAACCAATTACTTTGCTGAAAGTTATTGTAGAATAAATTTGAACACTTGAGGATAGAAGAATCCTTTTATTGTCCCTTAATGTATTTAAAAATATTAATAATGTCCCGTCTCAGTCACCTCTTCTCCAGTGTAAACAAATCTAACCTTTTAAGTCTTTCCTCATAATCCAGTGCCTCTAACCCCTTAACCAGTTTGGTGGCTCGCCCCTGAACCTTTTCGAGCTCCAAGATGTCTTTTTTTATAGTGAGGTGCCCAGAATTGTACACAATATTCCAGGTGTGGCCGTACCAATGATTTATACAGTGGCAAGATTACACTCTCATCCAGTTTCCTCCCACAAGCCATAAATATAGGTCAACTGGATCCCAACACAAATTAACCCTAGTATGAATGTGTGCTCGTGTACATGTGGTAGGGAATATAGATTGTAATCTCCACTGGGGCAGGGACCGATGTGAATGGGCAAATAGTCTCTGTAAAGCGCTGCAGAATATGTGTGCACTACATAAATAACTGGTAAATAGATTATATATATATATCTCTATCTATCTGTAATTCAATGGTACATGCACTCACCGATTTGCTTCAAGAGATATTTATTTTACCTCACAGGTGACAAATGGTAGCATAGTTTGTCGACGTTTCTGTCCCTTAAGGACCCTTTTTCAACACCAGCAAAATCACTGCATCAGATCACCAAGCTACCCATAATGCATAATGAACCGGCCACCCTTTATATAGCAAACACACATCGCAAAGACACTCCCATTCAATTAACCAACAGGAAGTGGACATATCTCAATAACTATGAATGGTTTATAAATACAAATACTATTGGTGCCAAGCCTAACTAATCCGATCACCTTGAGTTTATAAATGTGTCAGGCAGACAGACCCAAGCAGCGGGAGTAGCCAAAAACAGCTCAACGCGGCTCCCTCAAAACTGGAAGTCTCATGCGTTCCACGGCCTGTGGAACGCATAGGATGGGCGGAAGTGGAAGTGACGCACAGCGCCACTTTCCCTGTCATCTCACATCATGCATGTGGAACGCGGAAATGTGCCCCACATGCGTTCCAACGTACCACAATGAACATGATCAAAACAACAGCTTAGGCGAAACGCACATTCACGTGCATCACTATTATAAAGCATCAACTGGACACAGTTGATATACTGGAGGTCTAAAATGTGTGTTTGCACCATAATGGGCGCCGGGTCTCACCAATATAAACACATAAAAAAACAAATGACACAACATAGGTATCAAAAATATAATCGTTAATACCAATATTTAATATCACAAAACACAAAATCAAACACATCATAATTAATATGGTGCGTAAACACAATACATTTAAAATTTATTAGCTAAATACTCATACCAGAAACACCAATATACCGAATACTCAAAGAATTTGCAGCTGCCCTATCGCAAAAAAATATTAAATGTATTGACTTCATTAAGCCCTCGAGGGACAAGTGTATCAAGCTCATGTATCCATTTAACTTCACGTTGACACAGCAGCTTCTCTCGGTCATCTCCACGAGGTAACTTTGGGATATGATCAATAAGCATACACTTCAAGCTAGAGATTGTATGCCCACTGAAATGCTTATCCACTGGTTTGTCTGATGTCCCCGTCATCAAAGCCGCCATAATGGAAGTCCGATGGTTGGACATCCTGTCCCGGAAATTCCTTGTTGTCATCACTAAGTAATATTAACCGCAGGGGCAGACAATGATGTAGCTCACATGATCCATTGTGCAATGTAATCTGTGTCGTATATTAATCTGATTCCCATTATGAGGATGTGCAAAGAATGTTCCAACCATTAAAGATCTTCAAATCGTGCAATTAGGACATCGGAAAAAGCCCTTCTTTGCAGCATGTAACCATGTGTCACTTGCCCCCATTGGTTGCAAAGTGGGGCGCATTCTTGCCACGTCTGTACGCACACAATGGGGGTCATTTACTCGTTGCAGCCTTTGCCAATTTTTGTTGAGCTGTTTCTGCAGCCTTTGGTAATTAAGATACCCAGCTATATTATACCCCTTTCACATCGCACAAATAACCCGGTACCGACACGGCATATTGCCGTGTCGAACCGGGTCAGTGTGCGATGTGAAAGCACACTGGCCGATTTAGCGGGTCGCCTGACCCGGTAAATCAACCCGGTAAAAAAGAAGGGTTTTACCCGGGTTGATTACCGGGTCAGGTGCGGTGTGAATGGGAGCCGTGTCGATGCAACACGGTTCCCATTCACAAGATAGGGAGAGGCGGCGCTGGAGATGAGCTCATCTCCCGACGCCGCCTCCACCCCCGCCCCTGCTGCTGCTGCGCGCTCCGTTGTTATGGCAACCGACCCGGTATATTGCCGGGTCGGAAAGCCAGCAGCGGAGTGCAAATGCCGGATCCCACCCGGTAAGTACACGTTTGTCTTACCGGGTAGGATCCGGCATTTGCAGTCTGAATGCAGCATAAGAGATATCCCAGACTTTCTTGATAAGATTTGGTATCTGGGTGTGACACCTGATGATGCTTGGTTGGCGATCATGGATATACAATCTCTATATACGGTGATTCCACATGACACGGGCCTATTAGCCATGAAAGAAGCATTGGTTGATGGTATCCATGATGATCTACCAATTGAGTTCCTATTGGAATTGGAAAGCATGGTATTAAAGAAAAAAATCATTTTATGTATGGAAAGAACTTTTATGTCCAATTAAACGGGACTGCTATGGGTTCCAATCTGGCATCCGCTTATGCAAACTTATTTATGCATAAATATGAAACTGAAATGCTATTTCCAAGTTTGGAGATAAGTTGTTATTTTTTGGTCATTACACTGAGGACGTGTTCTTGATATGGCTTGGAACTGACACTGAGTTCTATGAGATATTAACATATCTGAATACTCTCTGCAACCCTATTCGTTTTACATATACCATCGACCAAAATAGAATACATTTTTTGGATGTGACAGTTTATCGAGATAGTGGACTGTTGGAGTCTACTCTGTACAAAAAAAAGAGACAGATCGGAATACTCTGTTACAGGCCACTAGCCACCATCTGGCGCATTTGAAAGAAAGTTTGCCACTTTCTCAATTTATGCGTGTGCTACGCAATAACATGACTATGCTATCAACTGAGAAGCAGATAGCACAAATGAGAGCAAAATTCCTCAAGCGAGGATATACAGCTAAAACCATTACACGTTTCTTGAGAAAAGTTAGTACAGGCAGTCAGCCAATGCTGCATGTACAACATCAGGCATTTTAGGTCATTCTGAGTTGATCGGTTGATCGTAGCTGTGCTAAATTTAGCACGGCTACGATCAGGCACTCAGACATGCGGGGGGACGCCTAGCACAGGGCTAGTCTGCCCCACATGTCAGTGCCGCTCCCCCCCCCCCCCCTGCAGAAATGCGAAAGCATTGCGCAGCAATGATGCTTTTGCATTTGAGGAGTAACTCCTGGCCAGCGCAACTCCTGCGGCTGGCCGGGAGAACCTCTTTGCTGCCCGGGTTGCAGCGGCTGTGTGTGACGTCACGCAGCCGCCGCAGCACGCCCCCCAACGTTCCTTAAGGGACCGAAATGTCGACAAACTACCGACTTGCTGCTAATGAATGCTGTGCAGCCCCCCAAAGAAATGCCACCCCACACCATTACTGACCCACTGCCAAACCGGTCATGCTGGAGGATGTTGCAGGCAGAACATTCTCCTTGGCATCTCCAGACTCTGTCACGTCTGTCACATGTGCTCAGTGAGAACCTGCTTTCATCTGTGAAGAGCACAGAGCGCCAGTGGCGAATTTGCCAATCTTGGTGTTCTCTGGCAAATGCCAAACGTCCTGCACGGTATTGGGCTGTAAGCACAACACCCACCTGTGGACATCGGGCCCTCATACCACCCTCATGGAGTCTGTTTCTGATCGTTTGAGTAGACACATGCACATTTGTGGCTTGCTGGAGGTCATTTTGCAGGGCTTTGGCAGTGCTCCTCCTGTTCCTCCTAGCAAAAAGGCGGAGGTAGCGGTCCTGCTGCTGGGTTGTTGCCCTCCTACGGCCTCCTCCACGTCTCCTGATGTACTGGCCTGTCTCCTGGTAGCGCCTCCATGCTTTGGAAACTACGCTGACAGACACAGCAAACCTTATTGCCACAGCTCGCATTGATGTGCCATCCTGGATGAGCTGCACTACCTGAGCCACTTGTGTGGGTTGTAGACTCCGTGTCATGCTACCACTAGAGTGAAAGCACCGCCAGCTTTCAAAAGTGACCAAAACATCGGCCAGAAAGCATAGGAGCTGAGAAGTGGTCTGTGGTCACCACCTGCAGAACAACTCCTTTATTGGGGGTGTCTTGCTAATTGCCTATAATTTCCACCTGTTGTCTATTCCATTTGCACAACAGCATGTGAAATTGATTGTCAATCAGTGTTGCTTCCTAAGTGGATAGTTTGATTTCACAGAAGTGTGATTGACTTGGAGTTACATTGTGTTGTTTAAGTGTTCCCTTTATTTTTTTGAGCAGTGTATATATATATATATATATATATATATACGCACCACCCCTCCTGTATGGGTGAGGGGGTGCCACCCCGTCCTCCTTCTACTGTGACCGCCCTGCTCCTGTGTGACTGTGTCTCCCCTCCTCCTGTGTGGCTGTCTCTCCCCTCCTCCTGTGTGGCTGTGTCTCCCCTGCTCCTGTGTGACTGTGTCGCTCCTGCTCCTGTGTGGCTGTGTCTCCCCTGCTCCTGTGTGACTGTGTCTCCCCTGCTCCTGTGTGACTGTGTCTCCCCTCCTCCTGTGTGACTGTGTTCCCTCCAGTCCATGTCCCCAACACTTGTGTGTATGTCCATCTCCCCTCCCGTGTGTGTGTCAGTTGTGTGTGCCCCCTCCACTCCAGTGTGTGTGTGTCAGTTGTGCATGTCTCCTCATCCTCTGAACGTGTCCCCTTCTATTTGTGCATTAGCGGTGTGTTAGGGGAGCATGTCACTGTGGAGATCACCTGCAATGAAATTTGCCAGTCAGCCCCTGGAAGCGTGACAGCTGGGACATGGAAGAGGAGACACCCGAAGAAGAGTAAGGTCAGTAATAGTGGGTGGTCTTCAGTATGCCACCGGCCGGGATCCCGGCGACCAGCATACCGGCGCCAGGATCCCGTCCGCCGGCATGCCGACACATATTCTCCCTCTTGGGGGTCCACGAGAATAAATAGCGCGGTGTGCGGGGCTCATTAGCGCTCGCCCAGCTGTCGGTATGCCGGCGATCGGGATCTCGGCGCCGGTATGCTGGCCCCGGGATCCCGGCCGCTCATACTACATCCGTATTAGCAGTGCTGCAGGGTGTGCTAAGGGTGGTTGGGGGGGGGAGGGGGGGTTAGATGGCTACATTGCTGTCTCCCTCTGAGGTGTCAGTGCAGGATTACAGACCCACTTCTTCCCACTACTACTCCCTTCTTGCTGCCTGCTTCCCACTGCTACTCCCATCATGGCCCCTACACCCCAATAATTTTGTGCTTAAATTCGCTACCGAGTAGATGTCTACTGTGACAAAGGGTTGGGTATTTTATGCCAGCTGCCATACCGACACCGGGATCCCGGCAACAGAATGCCGGCAGGGGGTGGGGGAAGCGCAACAAAGCCCCATGCGGGCTCAGTGTTTCACTCGCTGCGCTTGCCACATATTCTATTTCCACTCTAGAGTGGGGAAAGACCCTGTGGGTTGGCATTCCGACTGCCGCCATTTTTAGCGTTCGGGATCCTGGCGTCGGCGTCTTGTAGATAGCAGTGCCAGTAAGGATAGGGGCTTGAGCATGCACTGGCACTGTCATAAATAGGAGAGAAGCGCTATCAGCACACATAACGTATTCCGATGCCACTTCTCCCACACAACAATCCCTTAACAACACTATTTAGATTTCAATTACCGTAAGTATAATTGTTTGTTACCCCAATCTCCCCTCCACACCTTTTCATCTTTCTCTACCCCCTCTCTTCAGTGCTTTCAGAAAAAGAAAACATTTTCTGTTCACAAAAAATAAGATTTTACTTACCGGTAAATCTATTTCTCGTAGTCCGTAGTGGATGCTGGGGACTCCGTAAGGACCATGGGGAATAGACGGGCCCCGCAGGAGACATGGGCATTTTAAGAAAGAATTTAGATTCTGGTGTGCTCTGGCTCCTCCCTCTATGTCCCTCCTCCAGACCTCAGTTAGAGAAACTGTGCCCGGAAGAGCTGACAGTACAAGGAAAGGATTTTGGTAATCCAGGGCAAGATTCATACCAGCCACACCAATCACACCGTATAACTTGAGATAAACATACCCAGTCAACAGTATGAACAACAACAGAGCAATAGCTCCAACACTGATGCAACCATAACATAACCCTTATTGAAGCAATAACTATATACAAGCATTGCAGAAGAAGTCCGCACTTGGGACGGGCGCCCAGCATCCACTACGGACTACGAGAAATAGATTTACCGGTAAGTAAAATCTTATTTTCTCTAACGTCCTAGTGGATGCTGGGGACTCCGTAAGGACCATAGGGATTATACCAAAGCTCCCAAACGGGCGGGAGAGTGCGGATGACTCTGCAGCACCGATTGAGCAAACACAAGGTCCTCCTCAGCCAGGGTATCAAACTTGTAGAACTTTGCAAAAGTGTTTGAACCTGACCAAGTAGCCGCTCGGCAAAGCTGTAATGCCGAGACCCCTCGGGCAGCCGCCCAAGAAGAGCCCACCTTCCTAGTGGAATGGGCCTTAACTGATTTTGGCAGCGGCAATCCAGCCGCAGAATGAGCCTGCTGAATCGTGTTACAGATCCAGCGAGCAATAGTTTGCTTTGAAGTAGGAGCACCAAGCTTGTTGGAAGCATACAGGATAAACAAAGACTCTGTTTTCCTGACCCTAGCCGTTCTGGCTACATAAACCTTCAAAGCCCTGACCACATCAAGCAACTCGGAATCCACCAAGTCAGTAGTAGCCACAGGCACCACAATAGGTTGGTTTATATGAAAGGATGAAACCACTTTCGGCAGAAATTGTGGACGGGTCCGCAATTCTGCTCTATCCGCATGGAAAACCAGATAGGGGCTTTTATGTGACAAAGCCGCCAACTCTGACACACGCCTAGCCGAAGCCAAGGATAATAGCATGACCACCTTCCACGTGAGATATTTCAACTCCACCGTTTTGAGTGGTTCAAACCAGTGGGATTTCAGGAAAATCAACACCACGTTAAGATCCCAAGGTGCCACTGGAGGCACAAAAGGGGGCTGAATATGCAGCACTCCCTTTACAAACGTCTGAACGTCAGGTAGAGAAGTCAACTCCTTTTGAAAGAAAATGGATAGGGCCGAAATCTGGACCTTAATGGAACCCAATTTTAGGCCCAAATTCACTCCTGACTGTAGGAAGTGAAGGAAACGGCCCAGCTGGAATTCCTCCGTAGGGGCATTCCTGGCCTCACACCAAGAAACATATTTTCGCCATATACGGTGATAATGTTGAGCTGTCACGTCCTTCCTAGCCTTTATCAGCGTAGGAAGGACCTCCTCCGGAATGCCTTTCTCCGCTAGGATCCGGCGTTCAACTGGCATGCCGTCAAACACAGCCGCGGTAAGTCTTGGAACAGACAGGGCCCCTGTTGCAACCAGTCCTGTATTAGAGGAAGAGGCCACGGTTCCTCTGTGAGCATTTCTTGCAGATCTGGATACCAAGTCCTTCGTGGCCAATCTGGAACAATGAGTATCGTTCTCATTTCTCTTTTTCTTATTAAACTCAGCACCTTGGGTATGAGAGGAAGAGGAGGAAATACATAGACCGACTGGAACACCCACGGTGTCACCAGGGCATCTACAGCTATCGCCTGAGGGTCTCTTGACCTGGCGCAATACCTCTGTAGTTTTTTGTTGAGGCGGGATGCCATCATGTCCACCTGTGGCAGTTCCCACTGACATGCAGTCTGTGCGAAGACTTCCTGACGAAGTCCCCACTCTCCCGGGTGGAGGTTGTGTCCCGGGATGAACACTGCTGACAGTGCGCTTACGTGATTTTCCGCCCAGCGATAAATTCTGGCGGCTTCCGCCATCGCTTCCCTGCTCCTTGTGCCGCCTTGTCGGTTTACATGAGTCACTGCGGTGATGGTGTCTGACTGAATCAGAACCGGTTGGTCGCGAAGCAGGTTCTCCGCTTGACGTAGGGCGTTGTATACGGCCCTTAGTTCCAGGATGTTGATGTGAAGGCAAGTCTCCTGACTTGACCACAGACCTTGGAAATTTCTTCCGTGTGACTGCTCCCCATCCTCGGAGGCTTGCATCCGTGGTCACCAGGACCCAGTCCTGAATGCCGAATCTGCGGTTCTCGAGAAGGTGAGCATTCTGCAGCCACCACAGGAGAGACACCCTGGCCCTGGGGGATAGGGTGATTAACCGATGCATCTGAAGATGTGATCCGGACCACTTGTCCAGTAAGTCCCATTGAAAGGTCCTCGCATGGAACCTGCCGAAGGGAATGGCCTCGTATGATGCCACCATCCTTCCCAGGACTCGAGTGCAGTGATGCACTGACACCTGTTTTGGTTTTAATAGGTTCCTGACCAGTGTCATGAGCTCCTGAGCTCTCTCTATCGGGAGATAAACCCTTTTCTACTCTGTGTCTAGAATCATGCCTAGGAAAGGCAGACGAGCCACAGGAACCAACTGCGACTTTGGAATATTTAGAATCCAGCCGTGTTGCCGTAACACTTCCAGAGAAAGTGCGACACTGTTCAGCAACTGCTCTCTTGATCCCGCTTTTATGAGATCGTCCAAGTATGGGATAATTGCGACCCCTTGCTTCCGCAGGAGTACCATCATTTCCGCCATTACCTTGGTAAATATTCTCGGTGCCGTGGAGAGACCAAACGGCAACGTCTGAAATTGGTAATGACAATCCTGTACCACAAATCTGAGGTACGCCTGATGAGGTGGATAAATGGGGACATGAAGGTATGCATCCTTTATGTCCAGAGACACCATAAAATCCCCCCCTTCCAGGCTTGCGACGACCGCTCTCAGCGATTCCATCTTGAACTTGAACCTTTTCAGGTATATGTTCAGGGATTTTAAATTCAATGTGGGTCTGACCGAACCGTCCGGTTTCGGGACTACAACATGGTCGAATAATAACCCCCTCCTTATTGAAGGAGGGGAACCTTGACCACCCCCTGTTGAAGATACAATTTGTGAATTGCAGTTAACACTATTTCCCTCTCGTGGGGGGAAGCCGGCAGGGCCGTCGGTGAGGGGGCATCTCCTCGAAGTCCAGCTTGTATCCCTGAGACACAATATCTATTGCTCAGGGATCCAACAGGGAGTGAACCCACTTGTGGCTGAAATTTCGAAGGCGTGCCCCCACCGGGCCTAGCTCCGCCTGTGGAGACCCAGCGACATGAGGTGGATTTTGTAGAGGCCGGGGAGGACTTCTGTTCCTGGGAACTAGCTGTGTTGTGCAGCTTCTTTCCTCTGCCCCTGCCTCTGGCAAGAAAAGACGCACCTCGGACTTTCTTGTTTCTTTGTGATCGAAAGGACTGCATTTGATAATGTCGTGCTTTCCTAGGCTGTGCGGGAATATAAGGCAAAAGATCAGAATTACCAGCCATAGCTGTGGAGACCAGGTCCGAGATCCCTTCTCCACATAATCCTCAGCCTTGTAAGGTAAACCTTCCATATGCCTCTTAAGTCGGCATCACCTGTCCATTGCATGTTCCACAGGACACGTCAAGCAGAAATCGACATAGCGTTGACTCTATATATATCTAAGACAGCATCTTTTATATATATATCTATATATATATACATATATACATACATACTAGGGTCTCAATCTCTGCTGATAAGGTATCTGTCCACGCTGCTACAGCGCTATAAACCCATGCCGACACAATCGCCGGTCTGAGTAGTGTACCAGAATGTGTGTAAATGGACTTCAAAGTACTTTTACTGCATGCTATCTGCAGGATCCCTGAGGATAGCTATTAAGTCAGCGCAAACTTTTGGGCAAACGTGACACCCTAGGGGAAGATTCCCATCGTATCCTGGCCCTAGTAGGGAAAGGATACTGCCTGAGAATTCTTTGTGGGAAACTGCAGTCTCTTGTCTGGAAATTCCCGCTCTTTTTCTTCATGAGAGGAGGGAAATTTACCTCAGCTTTCTTCCCCTTAAACATGTGTACCCTTGTGTCAGGGACAGATGAGTCATCAGTGATATGCAAAACATTTTTTATTACAATAATCATATACTGTATTGAATACTTTCCTGCCATTTTGGCTGTAACATTGCATTATCGTAGTCGACACTGGAGTCAGACTCCGTGTCGATATCAGTGTCTATTATTTTGGATAGTGATCATTGAGAGACTCTGAAGGTCTCTGCGACATAGGGACAGACATGGGTAGATTCCCTGTCTGTTCTCTAATCTTTTGTGCAATAAATTTACCTTAGCACTTAATTTCACATATCCAAACAGGTGTCGGCGTTGTTGACGGAGACACCACTCACACACACATTTGCTCCATCTCCTCCTTAGGGGAGCCTTTTACCTCAGACATGTCGACACACACGTACCGACACACCACACACTCAAGGAATGCTCATCTGAAGACAATTCCCCCACAAGGCCCTTTGGAGAGACAGAGAGAGAGTATGCCAGCACACACCCCAGCGCTATAAACCCAGGAATAACACAGTAACTTAATGTTAACCCAGTAGCTGCCGTTTATATTGATTTTTGCGCCTAATTATGTGCCCCCCCCTCTCTTTTTACCCTCTTCTACCGTGTATCTGCAGGGGAGAGCCTGGGGAGCTTCCTCTCAGCGGAGCTGTGGAGAAAAAATGGCGCAGGTGAGTGCTGAGGAAGAAGCCCCGCCCCCTCGACGGCGGGCTTCTGTCCCGCTTAAATATACATTTTCTTGGCGGGGGCTCATACATATATACAGTGCCCAACTGTATATATGTGTACTTTTGCCAAAAGAGGTCCATATGCTGCCCAGGGATTGGACGACGAGGGTGAGATCCTGTGTACGATCCCTCTGGAGCTAATGGTGTCCAGTAGCCTAAGAAGCAGGACCTAGTTCAGAGAGTAGGGCTGCTTCTCTCCCCTCTGTCCCACGATGCAGGGAGTCTGTTGCCAGCAGAGCTCCCTGAAAATAAAAAAACTAACAAAATACCTTCTCACAGCAAGCTCAGGAGAGCTCACTGAACAGCACCCAGCTCGTCCGGGCACAGTCTCAAACTGAGGTCTGGAGGAGGGACATAGAGGGAGGAGCCAGAGCACACCAGAATCTAAATTCTTTCTTAAAGTGCCCATGTCTCCTGCGGAGCCCGTCTATTCCCCATGGTCCTTACGGAGTCCCCAGCATCCACTAGGACGTTAGAGAAAAATATATATATATATGTTCTCGGGCCGGTTCTTGTGTTCTTATCACTGTGCAAGCTTGGTAAACGAGCATATGCATCTACAGGCGTTTCTGATTTGTAAATACCACTTGTGGCTGAATGGGTATAACTAGGTGACAACAGAGCATTCACATATAAGGTAAGTTAGGCAGAGTTGTTTGTACCCAGAGATCTGTGTTTCATACTTTCCAACTGTCAGAGGAGGGACATAGTCGCATGTCGGAAGCGCATGGCCGAAATTAGGAGGGGTGGCCTCGCTGCAAGTGCCGCGATCATGAGCCCCCGGTTTTGTTACTTTGTTACTATGGGAGCATGGAGAGCGCTTTGTGAGCTGCTGACCATGCCCCCTGTCACTCTCTGCACGTGAATAGACACTGTGCGCAGCATCTACTCACTGCTGCTCTGCTAAGAGAGAGTGTCTTCCAACTGTCCCACCCTACCGCGGGATACTGCTGCCCACGGTTGGGATAGCGGGACAGTCCCGCCAAAATAAGAATAGTTGGGAGGTATAGTATTTCACACAGATCTCTTGAACCAAGGATAGGGTTGGTGCAAGAGAGCAGTGGTAATGACGACAAAGTGTATGGGTAAGGGTGGTACAGTGAAAAATAAAGTTTTCAACTCAGCAAACAGAAACACATTTAATTCCATTTACAAGTACAGGTGCAATTGCACTCAACTCTGAGAATCAAATAATGTGTCGGTATTTAGCTCCAGAAGCCACAAATGTGCCCTAATTCATCTAGCCTCAATACACCATGCAACGTGAGATACCTGGGGTGAGTGAGCCGCGAGGACTCATGCAAATCAGGTGGCATTAGGCATCTTCAAAGAATCACTCCCTGGGCTGGGCCGATGGGAAGAGCCTACCTCCCCTATGCTGATATTCCCCTCCCAGAGCTACCAGAGTCCCTGTGCTAGTACACACATTATATATATATATGCCCTGGTGGTCTAGCGGATGACGCAAGCGACCCAGTTTCCACAATCAGCGCCTCCAGAACGTCTCCAACTCTGGAGGCATTGAACCGCCATTTACCTTCCTCTGTTGCCCGGCTGCGGCCCTGGGAAAGGAAAAGCGAAGCTAGCATATGCTTTACCGCCCGCTGAGACACTGGACCTCATCAAAAGTGTTGAGGCGCCACCGGGAGTGACGCAGCTGCAGCACCGTTGTACATCGGCCATCCGACGCTGTCAGCTCTGGTACACAAAAAAGCTTGAGGCTGCAACAGCAGTCTCCTGTAAAAAAGGTGCATCCAGCTGCTGAATGGCCTTGAGCTGGGGAGGGGTTATAGGTGAGGAGGAACCAGTGCATTCTGGGACTGAAAAGCTTTAACTATTCGGTGCCCGGTTCATTCCAAACCACCTAAACCCCATGTTATTCCTGTAGAACCTTTGGACCCTGAAGGAAAAAAAAAATAAGATTTTACTCACCGGTAAATCTATTTCTCGTAGTCCGTAGTGGATGCTGGGAACTCCGTAAGGACCATGGGGAATAGACGGGCTCCGCAGGAGACTGGGCACTCTATAAGAAAGATTTGGTACTATCTGGTGTGCACTGGCTCCTCCCTCTATGCCCCTCCTCCAGACCTCAGTTAGGATACTGTGCCCGGAAGAGCTGACACAATAAGGAAGGATTTTGAATCCAGGGTAAGACTCATACCAGCCACACCAATCACACCGTATAACTCGTGATACTATACCCAGTTAACAGTATGAAATATAACAGAGCCTCTCAACAGATGGCTCAACAATAACCCTTTAGTTAGGCAATAACTATATACAAGTATTGCAGACAATCCGCACTTGGGATGGGCGCCCAGCATCCACTACGGACTACGAGAAATAGATTTACCGGTGAGTAAAATCTTTTTTTCTCTGACGTCCTAGTGGATGCTGGGAACTCCGTAAGGACCATGGGGATTATACCAAAGCTCCCAAACGGGCGGGAGAGTGCGGATGACTCTGCAACACCGAATGAGAGAACTCAAGGTCCTCCTCAGCCAGGGTATCAAATTTGTAGAATTTAGCAAACGTGTTTGCCCCTGACCAAGTTGCAGCTCGGCAAAGTTGTAAAGCCGAGACCCCTCGGGCAGCCGCCCAAGATGAGCCCACTTTCCTCGTGGAATGGGCTTTCACTGATTTAGGATGCGGCAATCAAGCCGCAGAATGCGCCAGCTGAATTGTGCTACAAATCCAGCGAGCAATAGTCTGCTTAGAAGCAGGAGCACCTATCTTGTTGGGTGCATACAGGACAAAAAGCGAGTCAGTCTTCCTGACTCCAGCCGTCCTGGAAACAAAGTTTCAAGGCCCTGACTACATCCAGTAACTTGGAATCCTCCAAGTCCCTAGTAGCCTCAGGCACCACAATAGGTTGGTTCAAGTGAAAAGCAGATACCACCTTAGGGAGAAACTGGGGACGAGTCCTCAATTCTGCCCTATCCATATGGAAAATCAGATAAGGGCTTTTACAAGACAAAGCCGCCAATTCTGACACACGCCTGGCCGAAGCCAAGGCCAATAACATGACCACTTTCCACGTGAGATATTTCAGATCCACAGTTTTAAGTGGTTCAAACCAATGTGATTTTAGGAAACTCAACACCACATTGAGATCCCAAGGTGCCACGGGAGGCACAAAAGGGGGCTGAATATGAAGCACTCCCTTTACAAAAGTCTGAACTTCAGGCAGTGAAGCCAGTTCTTTCTGGAAGAAAATCGACAGGGCCGAAATCTGGACCTTAATGGAACCCAATTTTAGGCCCATAGTCACTCCCGACTGTAGGAAGTGCAGAAACCGACCCAGCTGAAATTCCTCCGTGGGGGCCTTCCTGGCCTCACACCACGCAACATATTTTCGCCAAATACGGTGATAATGGTTTGCGGTTACTTCTTTCCTGGCTTTTATCAGCGTAGGAATGACTTCCTCCGGAATGCCCTTTTCCTTTAGGATCCGGAATTCAACCGCCATGCCGTCAAACGCAGCCGCAGTAAGTCTTGGAACAGACAGGGCGCCTGCTGTAGCAGATCCTGTCTGAGCGGTAGAGGCCATGGGTCCTCTGATATCATTTCTTGAAGTTCTGGGTACCAAGCCCTTCTTGGCCAATCCGGAACCACGAGTATCGTTCTTACTCCTCGTCTTCTTATTATTCTCAGTACCTTTGGTATGAGAGGCAGAGGAGGGAACACATAAACCGACTGGTACACCCACGGTGTCACTAGAGCGTCCACAGCTATCGCCCGAGGGTCCCTTGACCTGGCGCAATATCTCTTTAGCTTTTTGTTGAGGCGGGACGCCATCATGTCCACCTGTGGCCTTTCCCAACGGTTTACCAACAGTAGGAAGACTTCTGGATGAAGTCCCCACTCTCCCGGGTGTAGGTCGTGTCTGCTGAGGAAGTCTGCTTCCCAGTTGTCCACTCCCGGAATGAACACTGCTGACAGTGCTAAGACTTGATTTTCCGCCCATCGGAGAATCCTTGTGGCTTCTGCCATCGCCATCCTGCTTCTTGTGCCGCCCTGTCGGTTCACATGGGCGACTGCCGTGATGTTGTCTGACTGGATCAGTACCGGCTGGTTTTGAAGCAGGGGTTTTGCCTGACTTAGGGCATTGTAAATGGTCCTCAGTTCCAGAATATTTATGTGCAGGGAAGTCTCCTGACTTGACCATAGTCCTTGGAAGTTTCTTCCCTGTGTGACTGCTCCCCAGCCTCGAAGGCTGGCATCCATGGTCACCAGGACCCAGTCCTGTATGCCGAAACTGTGGCCCTCTAGAAGATGAGCACTCTGCAGCCACCACAGTAGAGACACCCTGGTCCTTGGAGACAGGGTTATCAGTTGATGCATCTGAAGATGCGATCCCGACCACTTGTCCAAGAGGTCCCACTGGAAGGTCCTTGCATGGAACCTGCCGAATGGAATTGCTTCGTATGAAGCCACCATTTTTCCCAGGACTCGTGTGCAGTGATGCACCGATACCCGTTTCGGTTTTAGGAGGTCTCTGACTAGAGATGACAGCTCCTTGGCTTTCTCCTGCGGGAGAAACACTTTTTTCAGTTCTGTGTCCAAAATCATCCCCAGGAACAGTAAGCGAGTGGAAGGAACCAGTTGTGACTTTGGAATGTTTAGAATCCAGCCATGCTGTTGTAGCACTTCCCGAGATAGTGCTACTCCGACCAGTAACTGCTCCCTGGACCTCGCCTTTATAAGGAGATCGTCCAAGTACAGGATAATTAAAACTCCCTTTTTCCGAAGGAGTATCATCATTTCTGCCATTACTTTGGTAAACACCCTCGGTGCCGTGGACAGTCCAAACGGTAGTGTCTGGAATTGGTAATGGCAATCCTGTACCACAAATCTGAGGTACTCCTGGTGAGGAAGGTAAATGGGGACATGCAGGTAAGCATCCTTAAAGTCCAGGGATACCATGTAATCCCCCTCGTCCAGGCTTGCAATAACCGCCCTGAGCGATTCCATCTTGAACTTGAATTTTGTTATGTAAGTGTTCAAGGATTTCAAATTTCAAATGGGTCTCACCGAACCGTCCGGTTTCGGTACCACAAACAGTGTGGAATAGTAGCCCCGGCCTTGTTGAAGTAGGGGTACCTTGACTATCACCTGCTGGGAATACAGCTTGTGAATGGCCTCTAGCACAGCCTCCCTGCCCGAGGGAGTTGTCGGTAAGGCCGATTTGAGGAAACGGCGGGGGGGAGGCGCCTCGAATTCCAGCTTGTACCCCTGAGATACTACTTGAAGGATCCAGGGATCCACCCGTGAGCGAGCCCACTGATCGCTGAAATTCTTGAGGCGGCCCCCCACCGTACCTGGCTCCGCCTGTGGAGCCCCACCGTCATGCGGCGGATTTGGAAGAAGCGGGGGAGGACTTTTGGTCCTGGGAACCTGCTGTGTGTTGCAGCTTTTTCCCCCTTCCTCTGCCTCTAGACAGAAAGGACCCGCCTTTTCCCCGCCTGTTTTTCTGGGGTCGAAAGGACTGTACTTGGTAATACGGTGCTTTCTTAGGCTGTGAGGGGACATGGGGCAAAAATGCAGACTTCCCAGCTGTTGCTGTGGAAACAAGGTCTGAGAGACCGTCCCCGAATAACTCCTCACCCTTATAAGGCAAAACTTCCATGTGCCTTTTAGAATCTGCATCTCCTGTCCACTGCCGAGTCCATAAGCCTCTCCTAGCAGAAATGGACAATGCACTTATTCTAGATGCCAGCCGGCAGATCTCCCTCTGTGCATCTCTCATGTATAAGACTGAGTCTTTTATATGCTCTATGGTTAGCAATATAGTGTCCCTGTCTAGGGTGTCAATATTTTCCGACAGGGAATCTGACCAAGCAGCAGCAGCACTGCACATCCAGGCTGAAGCAATAGCTGGTCTCAGTATAACACCAGTGTGTTTATATATAGACTTTAGGATAGCCTCCTGCTTTCTATCAGCAGGTTCCTTTACGGCGGCCGTATCCGGAGACGGTAGTGCCACCTTTTTAGACAAACGTGTGAGCGCTTTATCCACCTTAGGGGGAGTTTCCCAACGTGACCTATCCTCTGGCGAGAAAGGGAACGCCATTAGTAATTTTTTTGAAATCACCAATTTTTTATCGGGGAAAGCCCACGCTTCTTCACACACTTCATTCAATTCCTCAGATGGGGGAAAAACTATTGGTAGTTTTTTCTCCCCAAACATAATACCCTTTTTTGAGGTACCTGGGTTTATATCAGAAAGGTGTAATACCTCTTTCATTGCCTCAATCATGCCACAAATGGCCCTAGTGGACATTAAATTTGACTCATCGTCGTCGACACTGGCATCAGTATCCGTGTCGACATCTGTGTCTGCCATCTGAGGTAGTGGTCGTTTCAGGGCCCCTGACGGCCTTTGAATCGTCTGGGCAGGCACGAGCTGAGAAGCCGGCTGTCCCGCATTTGGCATGTCGTCAAATTTTTTATGTAAGGAGTCGACACTTGCACGTAATTCCTTCCATAAGTCCATCCACTCAGGTGTCTGCCCCGCAGGGGGTGACAACACATTTATAGGCATCTGCTCCGCCTCCACATAAATCTCCTCATCAAACATGTCGACACAGCCGCACCGACACACCGCACACAAACAGGGAATGCTCTTAAAGGAGACAGGACCCCACAAAAGCCCTTTGGGGAGACAGAGAGAGAGTATGCCAGCACACACCAGAGCGCTATAATAATGCAGGGACTAACTGAATTATGACCCTTTATAGCTAGTGATGAGCACCGGAAATTTTTCGGGTTTTGTGTTTTGGTTTTGGGTTCGGTTCCGTGGCCGTGTTTTGGGTTCGAACGCGTTTTGGCAAAACCTCACCGAATTTTTTTTGTCGGATTCGGGTGTGTTTTGAATTCGGGTGTTTTTTTCAAAAAACCCTAAAAAACAGCTTAAATCATAGAATTTGGGGGTCATTTTGATCCCAAAGTATTATTAACCTCAATAAGCATAATTTCCACTCATTTTCAGTCTATTCTGAACACCTCACAATATTATTTTTAGTCCTAAAATTTGCACCGAGGTCGCTGGATGACTAAGCTCAGCGACCCAAGTGGCCGACACAAACACCTGGCCCATCTAGGAGTGGCACTGCAGTGTCACGCAGGACGGCCCTTCAAAAAACTACTCCCCAAACAGCACATGACGCAAAGAAGAAAAAAAAGAGGCGCAATGAGGTAGCTGTGTGACTAAGATAAGCGACCCTAGTGGCCGACACAAACACCTGGCCCATCTAGGAGTGGCACTGCAGTGTCACGCAGGATGGCCCTTCCAAAAAACACCCCCCAAACAGCACATGACGCAAAGAAAAAAAGAAGCACAATGAGGTAGCTGTGTGACAAAGATAAGCGACCCAAGTGGCCGACACAAACACCTGGCCCATCTAGGAGTGGCACTGCAGTGTCACGCAGGATGGCCCTTCCAAAAAACACCCCCCAAACAGCACATGACGCAAAGAAAAAAAGAGGCGCAATGAGGTAGCTGTGTGACTAAGATAAGCGACCCAAGTGGCCGACACAAACACCTGGCCCATCTAGGAGTGGCACTGCAGTGTCACGCAGGATGGCCCTTCCAAAAAACACCCCCCAAACAGCACATGACGCAAAGAAAAAAAGAGGCGCAATGAGGTAGCTGTGTGACTAAGATAAGCGACCCAAGTGGCCGACACAAACACCTGGCCCATCTAGGAGTGGCACTGCAGTGTCACGCAGGATGGCCCTTCCAAAAAACACCCCTCAAACAGCACATGACGCAAAGAAAAAAAGAGGCGCAATGAGGTAGCTGTGTGACTAAGATAAGCGACCCAAGTGGCCGACACAAACACCTGGCCCATCTAGAAGTGGCACTGCAGTGTCACGCAGGATGGCCCTTCCAAAAACTACTCCCCAAACAGCACATGACGCAAAGAAAAATGAAAGAAAAAAGAGGTGCAAGATGGAATTGTCCTTGGGCCCTCCCACCCACCCTTATGTTGTATAAATAGGACATGCACACTTTAACCAACCCATCATTTCAGTGACAGGGTCTGCCACACGACTGTGACTGAAATGACGGGTTGGTTTGGACCCCCACCAAAAAAGAAGCAATTAATCTCTCCTTGCACAAACTGGCTCTACAGAGGCAAGATGTCCACCTCATCATCATCCTCCGATATATCACCGTATACATCCCCCTCCTCACAGATTATCAATTCGTCCCCACTGGAATCCACCATCTCAGCTCCCTGTGTACTTTGTGGAGGCAATTGCTGCTGGTCAATGTCTCCACGGAGGAATTGATTATAATTCATTTTAATGAACATCATCTTCTCCACATTTTCTGGATGTAACCTTGTACGCCGATTGCTGACAAGGTGAGCGGCGGCACTAAACACTCTTTCGGAGTACACACTTGTGGGAGGGCAACTTAGGTAGAATAAAGCCAGTTTGTGCAAGGGCCTCCAAATTGACTCTTTTTCCTGCCAGTATAAGTACGGACTGTCTGACGTGCCTACTTGGATGCGGTCACTCATATAATCCTCCACCATTCTTTCAATGGGGAGAAAATCATATGCAGTGACAGTAGACGACATGTCCGTAATCGTTGTCAGGTCCTTCAGTCCGGACCAGATGTCAGCATCAGCAGTCGCTCCAGACTGCCCTGCATCACCGCCAGCGGGTGGGCTCGGAATTCTGAGCCTTTTCCTCGCACCCCCAGTTGCGGGAGAATGTGAAGGAGGAGATGTTGACAGGTCGCGTTCCGCTTGACTTGACAATTTTGTCACCAGCAGTTCATTGAACCCCAGCAGACTTGTGTCTGCCGGAAAGAGAGATCCAAGGTAGGTTTTAAATCTAGGATCGAGCACGGTGGCCAAAATGTAGTGCTCTGATTTCAACAGATTGACCACCCGTGAATCCTTGTTAAGCGAATTAAGGGCTCCATCCACAAGTCCCACATGCCTAGCGGAATCGCTCTGTGTTAGCTCCTCCTTCAATGTCTCCAGCTTCTTCTGCAAAAGCCTGATGAGGGGAATGACCTGACTCAGGCTGGCAGTGTCTGAACTGACTTCACGTGTGGCAAGTTCAAAAGGTTGCAGAACCTTGCACAACGTTGAAATCATTCTCCACTGCGCTTGAGACAGGTGCATTCCACCTCCTATATCATGCTCAGTTGTATAGGCTTGAATGGCCTTTTGCTGCTCCTCCAACCTCTGAAGCATATAGAGGGTTGAATTCCACCTCGTTACCACTTCTTGCTTCAGATGATGGCAGGGCAGGTTCAGGCGTTTTTGGTGGTGCTCCAGTCTTCTATACGTGGTGCCTGTACGCCGAAAGTGTCCCGCAATTCTTCTGGCCACCGACAGCATCTCTTGCACGCCCCTCTCGTTTTTTAAATAATTCTGCACCACCAAATTCAAGGTATGTGCAAAACATGGGACGTGCTGGAATTTGCCCAGATTTAATGCACACACAATATTGCTGGCGTTGTCCGATGCCACAAATCCACAGGAGAGTCCAATTGGGGTAAGCCATTCTGCGATGATCTTCCTCAGTTGCCGTAAGAGGTTTTTAGCTGTGTGCGTATTCTGGAAAGCGGTAATACAAAGCGTAGCCTGCCTAGGAAAGAGTTGGCGTTTGCGAGATGCTGCTACTGGTGCCGCCGCTGCTGTTCTTGCGGCGGGAGTCCATACATCTACCCAGTGGGCTGTCACAGTCATATAGTCCTGAGCCTGCCCTGCTCCACTTGTTCACATGTCCGTGGTTAAGTGGACATTGGGTACAACTGCATTTTTTAGGACACTGGTGAGTCTTTTTCTGAGGTCTGTGTACATTTTCGGTATCGCCAGCCTAGAGAAATGGAACCTAGATGGTATTTGGTACCGGGGACACAGTACCTCCAACAAGTCTCTAGTTGGCTCTGCAGTAATGATGGATACCGGAACCACGTTTCTCACCGCCCAGGATGCCAAGGCCTCAGTTATCCGCTTTGCAGCAGGATGACTGCTGTGATATTTCATCTTCCTCGCAAAGGACTGTTGGACAGTCAATTGCTTGGTGGAAGTAGTAAAAGTGGTCTTACGAGTACAACTTCCCCTCTGGGATGACCATCGACTCCCAGCAGCAACAACAGCAGCGCCAGCAGCAGTAGGCGTTACACGCAAGGATGCATCGGAGGAATCCCAGGCAGGAGAGGACTCGTCAGAATTGCCAGTGACATGGCCTGCAGGACTATTGGCATTCCTGGGGAAGGAGGAAATTGACACTGAGGGAGTTGGTGGGGTGGTTTGCGTGAGCTTGGTTACAAGAGGAAGGGATTTACTGGTCAGTGGACTGCTTCCGCTGTCGCCCAAAGTTTTTGAACTTGTCACTGACTTATGATGAATGCGCTGCAGGTGACGTATAAGGGAGGATGTTCCGAGGTGGTTAACGTCCTTACCCCTACTTATTACAGCTTGACAAAGGCAACACACGGCTTGACAAATGTTGTCCGCATTTCTGTTGAAATACTTCCACACCGAAGAGCTGATTTTTTTGGTATTTTCACCAGGCATGTCAATGGCCCTATTCCTCCCACGGACAACAGGTGTCTCCCCGGGTGCCTGACTTAAACAAACCACCTCACCATCAGAATCCTCCTGGTCAATTTCCTCCCCAGCGCCAGCAACACCCATATCCTCCTCATCCTGGTGTACTTCAACACTGACATCTTCAATCTGACTATCAGGAACTGGACTGCGGGTGCTCCTTCCAGCACTTGCAGGGGGCGTGCAAATGGTGGAAGGCGCATGCTCTTCACGTCCAGTGTTGGGAAGGTCAGGCATCGCAAACGACACAATTGGACTCTCCTTGTGGAATTGTGATTTCGAAGAACGCACAGTTCTTTGCTGTGCTTTTGCCAGCTTGAGTCTTTTCATTTTTCTAGCGAGAGGCTGAGTGCTTCCATCCTCATGTGAAGCTGAACCACTAGCCATGAACATAGGCCAGGGCCTCAGCCGTTCCTTGCCACTCCGTGTGGAAAATGGCATATTGGCAAGTTTACGCTTCTCCGACGACAATTTTATTTTAGATTTTTGAGTCCTTTTTTTACTGATATTTGGTGTTTTGGATTTTACATGCTCTGTACTATGACATTGGGCATCGGCCTTGGCAGACGACGTTGCTGGCATTTCATCGTCTCGGCCATGACTAGTGGCAGCAGCTTCAGCACGAGGTGGAAGTCGATCTTGATCTTTCCCTATTTTTGGAACCTCAACATTTTTGTTCTCCATATTTTAATAGGCACAACTAAAAGGCACCTCAGGTAAACAATGGAGATGGATGGATACTAGTATACTTATGGATGGACGAGCGACTGCCGACACAGAGGTAGCTACAGCCGTGGACTACCGTACTGCGTCTGCTGCTAATATAGACTGGATGATAATGATATAAAAAATATATATATATATCACTACTGCAGCCGGACAGGTATATATTATATAATGACGGACCTGCTGGACACCGTCAGCACTGCAGACTCCTAAAGTAAGCTACTAGTATCAAGAAGATAGAAAAAAAAAAAAACACCACAGGTAGGTGGTATACAATTATGGATGGACGAGCGACTGCCGACACAGAGGTAGCTACAGCCGTGGACTACCGTACTGCGTCTGCTGCTAATATAGACTGGATGATAATGATGTAAAAAATATATATATATCACTACTGCAGCCGGACAGGTATATATTATATAATGACGGACCTGCTGGACACTGTCAGCACTGCAGACTCCTAAAGTTAACTACTAGTATGAAGAAGATAGAAAAAAAAAAAAACCACCACAGGTAGGTATACAATTATGGACGAGCGACTGCCGACACAGAGGTAGCTACAGCCGTGGACTACCGTACTGCGTCTGCTGCTAGTATAGACTGGATGATAATGATATAAAAAATATATATATATCACTACTGCAGGACAGGTATATATTATATAATGACGGACCTGCTGGACACTGTCAGCAGAATGCGTTTATAGAATAAAAACACCACACGACGAGTGTTTAACTTTTTCAGGCAGACAATCACAATATACTGGTGGCCACTGGTCAGTGGTCAGTCACACTGGCAGTGGCACTCTGGCAGCAAAAGTGTGCACTGTTAAATATATGTACTCCTGCTATAACTGCTCCCCAGTCTCCCCCACAATTAAGCTGTGTGAGCAGTGAGCACTCAGCACAGTCAGATATACATAGATGATGCAGCACACTGAGGCTGAGCACAGATAATAGGATTTTGGTACTTACCAGGTAAATCCTTTTCTTTGAATCCATAGGGGGCACTGGAGTACTCTTGGGATATGGACGGGCGCAGCCGAACAAAGGCACTGAATATTTAAATTTAGGACTCTCCACCCCTCCATATCCCCGAGTACCTCAGTGTACGACCTCAGTGTTTTTTACTGAGCGAACAGGAACTATATAGAGAGGTTGACAATGGAGAATTCCTATAACATAACGGACAACAACAAAGTTGACCCATAACTTTACTGTCAACTAAACAGTTGACACCATAACCGATAGAACTTTATAATTTGAACCAATCGGTGAAAATGTGTTACCATAAGCTCCTCTGAGCTTAATACCAACTAGGTAAAACGTGTTACCCTAAGCTCCTTTGAGCTTAAAACAACCCAGGTAAAACTGCTCTGGGTGGGCGTCCAGTGCCCCCTATGGATTCAAAGAAAAGGATTTACCTGGTAAGTACCAAAATCCTATTTTCTTTTTCATCCACTAGGGGTCACTGGAGTACTCTTGGGACGTACCAAAGCTTCCCTCGTGGGCGGGAGAGCTGTTTGATACTTGTAACAGTAGGCAGCCAAAGCTAGATGCTGATGCCGCCACCATTCATAATGTGTAAACGTGCACAAACGTGGTGCACTGAAGGCTATGTAGCCGCGTCGTAGACGCTCCACGACCCGCTGGGTCTGACATTCCCACAGAACCTGTGGGATGAGCTATTACTGACGTAGGCGATTGTAACTTAGCCTTAAAGTAAGCCTGACTTGTAGTCATTATTATCCAACTGGATAATGTCTGCTGAGAAACTGGCTAACTCCAGTTGGCAGCATCATCGAGAACAAACAACGTATCCGTATCACGTACTGTAGACGTTCGGGACATATATAAACGCGTAATGCGTGTACCACATTCAGAATTCTAGAATGTGCTGTCCACACAGGAACCACTATTGGTATATTGATGTGAAGAATACGAAAGCGGAATTCGTCCGAAGATCTGCTTTGTCATGAGAAAACTCAAATACGGTGGCTTGGAATACAAGGCACCCAACTATGAAAACAAAACCCTTGCCGAAGCCAAGGCTAGAAGAAAAATGTTTCCCAAAGTGAGAAACTTAATCCCCATTTGTTGTAAGGGTTCAAAATATGAAAACTGTAAGAAATCTGAACCCAACCTCAAGTCACCTGGCGCTGTAGGTGGGATAAATGGAGTCTGAACTTTGATGACACCTTGTAGAAAGGTGTGTACAGACGCAATAGAGTCAAACGTCTTGTCAAACGTCTTTGAAAATAAGTATACCACACAGATACCTGCACCCTCAGTGCAGATAAACGCAGTTTTCCATCCCACCCCGTTTAACAGAATACGGGTAACTTGAAGGATGATGTCGGAAACTTCCGAGCTTTATCACCTATGTAAGCACACGAAATTTTGTAATAATGAGCTGCCTTAAGCGGCTTACTAGCTCGTAACATGGTTGGTATAACCGATACTGTAATGCCCTATTTCTTAAGAGGGAGGTCTGAACCCACACCTCGTCAACCGCAGCTGCGGTACATAGGTAATAGGTACATAGGTAACTATGGGTAACAGAACGTTCCCTGTTGTAACAGGTTGGACGTATTATGAGCGGGCCAAGATCGTGTGCAAGTATTCCTTGGAGATTCGAGAAGCAAGCTCTCCGAAACCCATGAGATATCACTAGTATGACTGTGACAACTGTCTTATGATCCGTTTTGG
The DNA here is from genome assembly GCF_028390025.1 of Pseudophryne corroboree. Classification (NCBI taxonomy): domain Eukaryota; kingdom Metazoa; phylum Chordata; class Amphibia; order Anura; family Myobatrachidae; genus Pseudophryne; species Pseudophryne corroboree. The sequence continues at coordinate 919,629,472 of NC_086444.1, forward strand.
CAACGGAGAGAGCAGCGGAAAAATGGTGGAGCCAGATACACGATGCTGAATGACCACCTGAATGTGAGAGACTCCACCGCCACTGCCCTTGTTACACATACTGAGCTTTTGTAATTGTGGCGAGATGCCATCATGTATACATGAGGGTAACCCCCTTCTGTGGACTCACATATGAAACACCTGTGGATTTAATGTCCAGTTTTCAGGATCTAAATCCTGACGGGTGAGATCATCTGTGTAACAGATGTCCACTCACGGAATGAACCTCGTTGACATTTCCACATAATGGTGTTCTGAGCAATTGAGGATTCGAGTTACCTGCCGCATTGCCATGCGGCTTTTTGTTGTGTATGCAACTGCCGTTGCGTTGTCTGACTGCCCCTGGTCAGACTGAAAGCGAAGCATGTAGTGCATTGTAAAATGCACGGAGTTCCAGGACATTTATCGACAGCAATCTGTCGTGATCCGTTTTAGAACCTTTGTCGCTGATCTTTTTTAACTAAAACTCCTGAACCTCTGCGACCCTCGTCCAGAGTATATACACCCTCGCCCCTCTGTGGGAAACGCGAGTGAAGGGCGGCGAACTAAATCGCTTTGAAACACATCATTATTCTTAACAGGTGAATACACCAATGTACCGCTAGTGTGCGTGTTTTGCACTAATTACTAGATGTACATTTGTTCTTGCTGGTGTAGTAGGTAATTGTCCTTGATTTACCGTATTTATAATCTTACCTAGGAAATGACATCGTTTAGACGGAATTAGATGCGATTTTTGAACTTGATCTGCCACCGCAGTATACATTAGTAGCGCAAGTTAGAGGAACTTTGTTGAGACAGAGTTCTTATGAGCAGATCATCTAAGATAAAGAAACTCTGTTGAGACAGAGTTCTTATGTGAGATGAGCTATCATCACCAACATCCCTTTGGTAAATACCCGAGGCGATAAGAAACGGTAGACCTGAAATGGTTAATGGTTGTGGCGATTTGCAAACGCTAGAACCTGTGATGAACAAACCGGAATGGGTAAATACGCATTGTGAAGATCAAGTGCAATTATGCCATTTTGTGGCTGCAATAAGCAAATACTAACATGAGAAAATCCATTTTCCCACTGCAGTAAATGACTTGCTGATTGAGATTGCGACGGAGCTGTCTGGTTTTTTTTTCAAACAGAGAGGAATAAGTAACCCTGACTCTGTTGGTGTACTACTGCCTGGATTATAAAGACAGCTGAAAACCAGCAGAGACTAAATGGCAACCTGCCAAACCGTTCGACAGAGGCAGTCTTGTCTTTTAATCTGTAAATAGCTGAGACATCCATGAGTTGAAGTCTGGAAACTCCGCAAATGTAACATGTAAAGACGCGCTTCCACAATTGGAAAAGAGGTCATCAAACCACTGGCTTGCTAACTGTAGCGTCCTGTCGTTACAAGGCGTGACTGTTTTGTACCACCGCTTGGAAAAAACTGAAGTCTAAAGGGATTAAACGCCGGTACAAGTATTTGCGTTTTGATACTGGATGCGGTAATGGCTGAATATCAAATTTAGGATCAAACAAGCTCTGGCCTTGTCGCGCTTAAACTAGCGACGATGAAAGTAACCGGCGTTAGCAGAAGCTTTACAGATATACTCTGCAGCTTCTTTTAACAGTGATCGTCATTGTTTCATACATAGAGTCTAGTGACCCAAATGTATCCTGGGTTTTTATAATGTTTGACAGAGACGCATTTACCAATGGCGGATTCGTCATTTTGGAACGATTATGTATGGTTGTCAAAAAACCCCGCACTATCTGAGTGCTGGACTAATGTACCCTTCTCACTCGTAGTTATCGGTGTGAGATTTGACATAGAATCGGGCATTAAATTATAAGACCAGTCAAATAAACACTCTGGTACCCAAAGGAAAATTGGCCCTTTGGAAAGACTGTCTTTTGTTAGAGCTGGCGGAGTAACTTCCGAGACTCCGATGTTACCGCTCTTTTAATGTGAATTGCCAATGCTTAACATAGGATTTTTAAAATTATTTTTAGTCTGCGCTAGAGCCTTACTCGCTATGTAAACAGACACCACAATAGGCAACAGACAGACACCTGCACGACTTATTGAAGTTATTATGTGTCATATATATATGAAGTTATTATGTGTCATATATATATATATATGTTATTGCTGAACAGCATATTTATATGAAACTCATGGTTGTTTCTCTCTACTGAAATCTTTAGTAAAAAGCGAAAGATTTATTCGATGTGAAGAGAAACCAGAGTATTCTTTATGTGAAAAGCAGTTCACATGGGCATGAAACCCGAACCAAATTCCCACTAACACCCCTGCGCCTCTGGTGGCTTAGAGATGTAGGGCAGGAATGTTCCAGAATTATGTGGAAATACAGTTTACATGGCTAACTTATGTGAAACCTGAACCAAAATTCCCACGAACACCCCTGCGCCTCCTTGTGGAGTAGAGGTGTATGGGCGGAATGTTCTGGAAGTATAAACTGGAAGACCCAGTAATGATTAAAATGGCCCCCATGCCATGCTTACACTGCAAATCACAGGACAGGTTACAATACCTGCTGCAGTGTTAATTTAGGCTTAATAGCCTATTATACAGTGATAATCACAGGCCTTAGTAAAATACATGCAGTTTACAATACATGCCTTCCAGTTAATATAAACACTGCCTGCAGTGAATTTTGTATTAACATTATATGGCAGCCTTAACAGAAAAAACAGGAAGCATGGTTAAAAATGGCTGCCATGCTTACAGTTAGAAACATAGTTTAGGTTATGACACTGATAGCCTATAACTAACTGCCTGTTTAAAAAGCTGAACAGCCTATGTCTTCTTAACCCTTGCAGCCTTGCTATATGGTGCTGCTGCTATGGGCATTTACTCCCCCTCACCCCCCCTGCAGCTGCGCTGCTTGTGAGGTAGCTTCTCCCCCATGTTACCTGCAGCGGACGGGAGCGGGTGCAGGGAGCCTAGCGGAAGCAGGGGAGCGCTGTGTATAGCGCCGGGGAGCCGTCCGGAAGAGCGGGCGGCGCCTCTCCTACATCAGTGGCCGGGTATCAGCAGCGTGCGGTGGCCGGGTAATCAGCGCTGGAAGAGCGGCCGGCGTCTCTGAGTGACGTGCGGCCGCTCCGAGCTGTTTCCCCTGGATAGCGGCAGCATAGAGTGGCTGGCTCGGCCGGCCTCGTACAGCGGTGATCAGCGGCGGCACCTGTAAGCAGCGGCGGGTGTACGTAATCAGCGGCGCCATCGGTAAAGGAGCACTTTCCCCACACAGCAGGGCGGCAGCGTGAGCTGACCGCCCTGTCCCCCCACCATACCTTTCTCGTCGTGCCGCATGTAGTGAGGGCTATGACAGGGCTCTCCTGTAAGCTCCGTCCAGTTCCTGGCTGTGACGGGGCTTCTTTCTGTAAGCTCCGTCCAGCTTGTTCCTGGCTGTGACGGGGCTTTCTTCCTGGCTGTGACGGTGCTTCTCCTGTAAGCTCCGTCCAGCTTTTTCCTGGCTGTGACGGGGCTTCTTTCTGTAAGCTCCGTCCAGCTTGTTCCTGGCTGTGACGGGGCTTTTTCTGTAAGCTCCGTCCAGCTCTTTGCAGGAGACAGTGGGCTGCCTGTGGCTGTGAGGGTGCTCTTTGTGAGGACCGACACGCCATGCGCTGCCTTGCAGCGGCACCATCCCGGACCCATGTTTTTCTAGAAACTGGGAAGGGAAGTGTAAAAAGTAAAATAAAAAGTAAAAATGAAAAATTTAATAAAATCTTCCACCAAATGTGGGAACTTCCCACAAGCCGATGTTAGTGCTGTGAGCACCGAAAAAACACTGAGGTCGTACACTGAGGTACTCGGGGATATGGAGGGGTGGAGAGTCCTAAATTTAAATATTCAGTGCCTTTGTTCGGCTGCGCCCGTCCATATCCCAAGAGTACTCCAGTGACCCCTAGTGGATGAAAAAGAAATGGTATACTGTGTCACTGTGTATCGTTTTTTTTCAGGCAGAGAACGGATTATATTAAATAATAATAAAACTGCACTGGTGGTCACTGGTCAGTCACTAGTAAACTCTGCACTCTCTGAGTACTCCTAAGCTCCAGTAAATCAAGTGTCTCACTCTCACTATCTATTTCTATTCTAAACGGAGAGGACGCCAGCCACGTCCTCTCCCTATCAATCTCAATGCACGTGTGAAAATGGCGGCGACGCGCGGCTCCTTATATAGAATCCGAGTCTCGCGATAGAATCCGAACCTCGCGAGAATCCGACAGCGGGATGATGACGTTCGGGCGCGCTCGGGTTAACCGAGCAAGGCGGGAAGATCCGAGTCTGCCTCGGACCGGTGTAAAAAGCGTGAAGTTCGGGGGGGTTCGGTTTCCGAGAAACCGAACCCGCTCATCACTATTTATAGCTGCTTATTGTATTAAACTGCGCCTAAATTTAGTGCCCCCCTCTCTTTTTTACCCTTTCTGTAGTGTAGACTGCAGGGGAGAGTCAGGGAGCTTCCTTCCAGCGGAACTGTGAGGGAAAAATGGCGCCAGTGTGCTGAGAGAGATGGCTCCGCCCCTTTTTCGGCTGACTTTTCTCCCGCTTTTTTCTGTATTCTGGCAGGGGTAATTACCACATATATAGCCTCTGGGGCTATATATTGTGGTTATTTTGCCAGCCAAGGTGTTTTTATTGCTGCTCAGGGCGCCCCCCCCCCAGCGCCCTGCACCCTCAGTGACCGGAGTGTGAAGTGTGTATGAGGAGCAATGGCGCACAGCTGCAGTGCTGTGCGCTACCTTGGTGAAGACTGAAGTCTTCTGCCGCCGATTTTCCGGACCATCTTCATGCTTCTGGCTCTGTAAGGGGGACGGCGGCGCGGCTCCGGGAACGAACACCAAGGACGGGTCCTGCGGTCGATCCCTCTGGAGCTAATGGTGTCCAGTAGCCTAAGAAGCCCAAGCTAGCTGCAAGCTGGTAGGTTCGCTTCTTCTCCCCTTAGTCCCTCGATGCAGTGAGCCTGTTGCCAGCAGGTCTCACTGTAAAATAAAAAACCTAATTTAAACTTTCTTTCTAGAAGCTCAGGAGAGCTCCTAGTGTGCAACCAGCTCGGGCCGGGCACAGAAATCTGAGGTCTGGAGGAGGGGCATAGAGGGAGGAGCCAGTGCACACCAGATAGTACCAAAGCTTTCTTATAGAGTGCCCAGTCTCCTGCGGAGCCCGTCTATTCCCCATGGTCCTTACGGAGTTCCCAGCATCCACTAGGACGTCAGAGAAAGCACATTATAACCAGTGTTACAAGAATGCAGTGTAGGCACGCTAAACTTATTAATTCATAGGGGTCTGGCTTTGGTTCAACATGCCTGTTTGACATTTGAAATGCCGACAAGCAAAAGGGGACAACAGTATGTTGAACCAGACAAGATGGCATATTAATACCATGCTGTATAGCATTGTCACTGTGACGGCTTTACATGTTTATACATGATACAGTGACAATGCTATACAGCACTAGTATGCCATGTACGACATACTGATGTCCCCCCTTCTGCTTGTTGAACATTTTGGGTGGGATTCAATTCTATTCACCCCTTTACACACCCATTTTGTTTCTGCCTTCAGGGACGTATCATTATTTCAGCTCGGAGTAGCGAGGCACCCAACCCTTTACACAGTTAAACTTCACTACTATGGGGGCAATATGCGCGATAACGGAGATCATTTTAGAAAGAAAATTGGGCATGATATATCATTTGAAACTCACCCTTTAAATGCACTTAAGGGCCCCACACACTTAAAGATTTCACTGAAAGATATGAATGATCTCGTTCATTAATGATACTGCTCATATCTTTCAGTGTGTAGGCACCAGCGATGAATGATGCGTGGCCCCACTGTTGTTCATCGTTGGTGCCAGCTTGTTCATGCCTGCGGGCCAATATGGACAATCTCGTCCATATTAGCATGCAGGGCTATGGAGCCGGGTGACGGGGGAGGGGGGAGTAAAGAAACTTCACTCAGCCCACCATCCCCCCACCGCCGTGTCGTCCGTCGGCCATCAGGCAGCTCGGTGGACAGTCGCTGAGTGTGTAGGGCCCATTACTGTGCAGTCGCTCCCCTCGTTCAGCCTATGGATGGCTTTACATGACTGTTCGGGTGACTAATAAAGATGTTGTGGAACTATACATCCCAGCAAGTCCTGCTACACGTATGTCCTGCAGATTATGCTGGGGCTTGTACAGCAGTTGGTTGTCAAGCTACAGGCTACCTAACTCCACTCTAAGCCAGTGATTCACAATAATTTCCAGCAGGGTACCCCCAGGCTGCCCATCTGTGTTATTCTCACGCCAGCAGCAGCACTACATGTGTAGCTGGAGAGCCAAATGCTCCATGCAACCTGCCCAGCCACACCGCCACAGAGCCCACGCGCCCCTGGGACATGGTGAAGGTGCTTGCAGCTATGGGGGAGTAGAGCCTGAGAGACTGCAATAAGGGCATACCTGGCGGCGGTGCGGGCTGTGAGCCTGTGTGCGGGGCTGTGCGTTATAGGTCACCGGGTAACTGCTGCAGACCAACACTCCATCCCGGAAGGAGAGTGCGGCGCTATGGTAACCTGCACGCTCCAGACCTATCAGCAGCCAATCACGTCAGCTGCTTTAAACTCAGGCAATAGCGGCATAGCTGTTATCTGTAAACACGTCGAAGACGCATGAGAGAAGCACGGTGATTGGCTGCTCGCAATATTTTGTCGGTTATTACTTTAAACGGACACTCGTGATAGAGAGGCCGCCGGGTAGTTGTCACTTACTACACTGCTGCCTGTGCTTATGTGCGGGCGTCACCCTCGCCCGCCATGTGTCCCGCAGCAGCACGCAGTGTTATAGTAACCCCGTCCACTTCTGTAGCGTAGCCGCCAGCTGCGTCCCTGGCACGTCACTGTGCCCCGGTCCCCAGCGATCTAGGAAGGAAGTACTGTACATACCCCACTCCTGTCTTGTGGCTGCAGCTCATGACTGGAAGGGAGCGCTGCAACTTCCCTGAGGTAGGAGGACAGGGCACGGCGTGTTACCCTCCGTAGTCACAGTGTGGGGGGGATGATTATTATTATTATTATACGACAAAATAAAGTTAAACTCCTCGTCACCCCTATACACACAAAGGGGGAGATTCAAATGTTTGAAAAGTTGGTTGGGAGTCTGTTTTTTCCTGTCTATTAGATAGGAAAAAACAGACTTCCAACTGACTTTTCAAACATTTGAATCCACCCCCCCAATGAGTAAGTGCGCTAGGTGAACCAGTTCAAAGTAAATGGTTAAAATAAGAATTTACTCACCGGTAATTCTATTTCTCGTAGTCCGTAGTGGATGCTGGGACTCCGTAAGGACCATGGGGAATAGCGGCTCCGCAGGAGACTGGGCACAACTAAAAGAAAGCTTTAGACTAACTGGTGTGCACTGGCTCCTCCCACTATGACCCTCCTCCAGACTTCAGTTTGGATACTGTGCCCGGAAGAGCTGACACAATAAGGAAGGATTTTGAATCCCGGGTAAGACTCATACCAGCCACACCAATCACACCGTATAACTCGTGATACAATACCCAGTTAACAGTATGATAACAACTGAACCTCTCAACAGATGGCTCAACAATAACCCTTTAGTTAAACAATAACTATATACAAGTATTGCAGACAATCCGCACTTGGGATGGGCGCCCAGCATCCACTACGGACTACGAGAAATAGAATTACCGGTGAGTAAATTCTTATTTTCTCTGACGTCCTAAGTGGATGCTGGGACTCCGTAAGGACCATGGGGATTATACCAAAGCTCCCAAACGGGCGGGAGAGTGCGGATGACTCTGCAGCACCGAATGGGCAAACTCTAGGTCCTCCTCAGCCAGGGTGTCAAACTTGTAAAATTTAGCAAACGTGTTTGACCCCGACCAAGTAGCTGCTCGGCAAAGTTGAAGAGCCGAGAACCCTCGGGCAGCCGCCCAAGAAGAGCCCACCTTCCTCGTGGAATGGGCTTTTATCGATTTAGGATGCGGCAGTCCAGCCGCAGAATGTGCAAGCTGAATCGTACTACAGATCCAGCGAGCAATAGTCTGCTTTGAAGCAGGTGCACCCAACTTGTGGGGCGCATACAGGATAAATAGCGAGTCAGTCTTTCTGACTCCAGCTGTCCTGGAAACATAAATTTTCAGGGCCCTGACCACGTCCAACAACTTGGAAGCCTCCAAGTCTTTAGTAGCCGCAGGCACCACGATAGGCTGGTTCAGATGAAAGGCTGATACCGCCTTAGGGAGAAATTGGGGACGAGTCCTCAATTCTGCCCTATCCATATGGAAAATCAGATAAGGGCTTTTACATGACAAAGCCGCCAATTCTGATACACGCCTGGCCGAAGCCAAGGCCAACAACATGACCACTTTCCACGTGAGATATTTCAATTCCACGGTTTTAAGTGGCTCAAAGCAATGTGACTTTAGGAAATCCAACACCACGTTGAGATCCCAAGGTGCCACTGGAGGCACAAAAGGGGGCTGAATATGCAGCACTCCCTTAACAAAAGTCTGAACTTCAGGTAGTGAAGCCAGTTCTCTCTGGAAGAAAATCGATAGAGCCGAAATCTGGACCTTAATGGAACCCAATTTTAGGCCCATAGTCACCCCTGACTGTAAGAAGTGCAGGAAACGGCCCAGCTCCTCCGTTGGGGCCTTCCTGGCCTCACACCATGCAACATATTTTCGCCATATGCGGTGATAATGGTTCGCGGTTACTTCCTTCCTAGCTTTAATCAGCATAGGAATGACTTCCTCCGGAATACCCTTTTCCTTCAGGATCCAGTGTTCAACCGCCATGCCGTCAAACGCAGCAGCGGTAAGTCTTGGAACAGACAGGGCCCCTGCTGCAGCAGGTCCTGTCTGAGCGGCAGAGGCCATGGGTCCTCTGAGATCATTTCTTGAAGTTCCGGGTACCAAGCTCTTCTTGGCCAATCCGGAACAATGAGTATATTTCTTACTCCTCTTCTCCTTATTATCCTCAGTACCTTGGGTATGAGAGGAAGAGGAGGGAACACATAAACCGACCGGTACACCCACGGTGTCACTAGAGCGTCCACAGCTATCGCCTGAGGGTCTCTTGATGTTAGGGTCTCCTGCCCTGTGCTGCCACGTCGTCATGGCAACCGGGAGACAAGTGCTAGCGGAGTGACCTGAGCGCAGCTGATACTCCGGTTCGGGTCTTTTGCTGTGCAGTGGTTATAGGCTCTGTGCATGGCAGGGGATCCGGTGCTGGTTTTTGTGCTCACAGTCTGTGAGGTCTGAGTGGGGCGTGGACAGCACCTGCTTTATAAGGCCTCTTCTCAGGGTAAGCAGATGCTGCTGAATCTTTGTTGGTTAGTCAGTTTCTGAAAGTTAGCCAGTACTGTGTAGCTTTGTATTTGTTTGTTGCTTACTGCAAATAGGCCTGGGGATTTGGTATTACACTCTGCCAATCCAGACCTAGCAGTAAGACTGGAGTCAGTCGTTTAGCTTGCTGGGGTTCTGTTACTACTCTGTGAACTTAGCAAGTTTGCGGCTGTATTCTAAGACTTGCCTGTCTAATCCTGTCTCACTGTGCTAGGTGTCAGGGGTCAGTTTAGTGGCAGTAAGCTGAACCTGTGCACTGCAAGTGAGAATTAGGATTGTGGAGACTCTCCTTGTGTCTATCATTCCATCTCTGACCAAGGAGTTTACTGCCACACCCGTTGGTAACCCTTTAGGGTTTTGCTGTTGCCCTTAGCAACAGCATTTTGGGTTCTCTACGTATTAAAACACAACATCTTGCTTTTCCCATCTGAGCAGTTCTAATACAAGGGAGATACCCAGTTCCTTAGCCTCTGGGCTTCTCTGTTCACTTTGTGTGTATTTTGTTACCCTATCACCTTCTGTGTACGTTATGTCATATTCCCCAGTCTGTCTGTAAGTCCATTTGTTTTGCATAACAGTTCAAACACCAGTACATTCCTGCAGGCACTGGAGTGCATAACAGTCCTGACACCAGTACTTTCCTGCAGGCACTGGTGTGCATAACATATTCAGCAGCCTAATACTCCTGTTGAAATTTTGTGGGAATATGGAGCATACCCCTCAAAATACATTGCAACAGGTGGTCGATCAGGTGCAGGTCCTGACTCGACAATTTAATGATTTGTCCATTAAAATGCACACCTCCCAGGCTGCTGGCGGAGCTCCCGCAGCAGCAGCACCTGCAGGGGTTAAGGAGCCGAAAGTAAATCTCCCGGATCGTTTTTCTGGAGATCGCTCGCAGTTCTTTTGTTTCAAGGAGAGCTGCAAGCTATACTTCCGGCTTAGGCCTCAGTCTTCTGGGTCGGAGATTCAGCGGGTGGGCATAGTGATTTCCTTGCTACAAGGAGACCCACAGGTCTGGGCATATGGGTTGCAGCCTGACTGTCCGTCGCTTAAAAGTGTTGATGCTTTTTTTACGGCACTGGGCATGTTGTATGATGACCCTGACAAGACGGCCTCAGCCGAGGCTCAGATTCCGATCCTTAAGCAAGGGCGAAGGCCAGTTGAGGTTTACTGTACGGAGTTTCGGAGGTTGGCCCATGATACCCAGTGGAATGACCCAGCCCTGAGACACCAGTACCGAAGAGGTCTTTCTAACCAGATAAAGGACCAACTGGTACAATATCCCTTGCCTGATAGCTTGGATCAGCTCATGCAGTTATCCATCCGGGTGGATAGACGGCTGAGAGAGCGTAGGCTTGAAAGGGAGACTGAGATTTCCTTCCTTCCCAAGGGAACCTCAGACTCTGAGGAATTTTCCGAGGAGCCTATGCAGATTGGGGCTACCCGCCTCTCCTCGCGTGAGAAGACGCGGAGGAGACAGCAGGGGTTGTGTTTGTACTGTGGGAATAAAGGTCATGTGGTAGTATCATGCCCAGAAAAGCCGGAAAACTTCAGGGCCTGAGGGTGATGGGAAATATCCTGTCAGGCCAGAAGTCAGAATTTCCCAAGAAGACTTTTATCATTCCGGTGACCTTGAAGATTCTCGGTCAAACTGTCAAGACTGAGGCCTTTGTGGACAGTGGGGCCGACGGGGTTTTTATGGACCGCCAATTCGCCCTGAAACACTCTGTTCCCTTAGTACCCTTGGCATCGGAAATTGAGATTTGTGGGTTAAACGGGGAACCATTATCCCAAGGTAAAATTACCTCTTGCACTAGCCAGATTTCTTTGTTTATTGGAGCCACACACTCTGAAAAATTGTCCTTTTATGTGACTGTCTGTACTTTTGCCCCATTGGTGTTGGGGTTACCCTGGTTAAGGGCCCACAATCCTCAATTTGACTGGGTCTCTGGGGAGATTCTTAGTTGGGGTACTGATTGTTTCAGGAGTTGCTTGAGCCTTCCAGTCAGGCTCTCGCAGCTAAGTTTGCCAGGGTGTTATGCAGATTTTGCGGACGTGTTCTCCAAAAAAGTTGCAGAGGTACTACCTCCCCATCGCCCCTATGACTGTGCCATTGATTTGTTGCCAAATGCTAAGCTTCCCAAGAGCAGGTTGTACTCCCTGTCACGTCCTGAGACTCAGGCTATGGCAGAGTACATTCAGGAGAACTTGGCTAAGGGATTTATCAGACCTTCACAGTCTCCAGTTGGGTCGGGGTTCTTCTTCGTGGGTAAAAAGGACGGTTCGTTGCGACCCTGCATCGACTTCAGGGAATTGAACCGTATCACGATTAAAAACTCATACCCACTGCCTCTCATTTCGGTCTTGTTTGACCAGCTTCGTACTGCCACCATTTTTTCTAAGATTGACCTACGCGGTGCGTACAATCTAATCCGAATAAGAGAGGGGGATGAATGGAAGACTGCCTTTAATACCCACTCAGGGCATTATGAATATTTGGTGATGCCTTTTGGGCTCTGTAATGCCCCGGCAGTCTTCCAGGATTTCATGAATGATGTGCTCAGGGAATATTTGGATAGATTCTTAGTTGTATACTTAGATGACATCCCAATCTTCTCCCATTCCCTGGAGGAACATCGGAAGCATGTACGCTTAGTCCTCCAGAAACTCAGAGACCACCGGCTTGGGGCGAAGCTGGAGAAGTGCGAATTTGAAGTTCAGCAAATCGCATTTCTAGGATATATTATCTCCCCAGAAGGTTTCCAAATGGAGGGTTCCAAGGTACAGGCAGTCCTGGATTGGGTGCAGCCCACTAGTTTGAAGGCGCTTCAGCGTTTCCTGGGCTTTGCGAATTTTTATAGACGATTTATCGCTGGATTTTCGTCTATAGTGGCGCCCTTGGTGGCACTCACTAAGAAAGGGGCGGATGTTGCTCACTGGTCTTGTGAGGCTAAAGCGGCTTTTGCCCGTCTCAAAAGGGCATTTGTTTCGGCCAAGATGCTGCAACACCCAGATCCAGAGCGTCCTTTTGTGGTGGAGGTGGATGCCTCTGAGATGGGTATTGGGGCAGTGCTTTCTCAGATGGGAGTGTCTGATAATCGCCTTCATCCCTGTGCTTACTTTTCCCGTAAATTTTCGCCTGCCGAGATGAATTATGACGTGGGTAACCGGGAATTGTTGGCTATTAAGGATGCACTCGAGGAGTGGAGACACTGGCTTGAGGGGGCTAAGTTTGTGGTCTCAATTCTCACTGACCATAAGAATCTGGCATATTTAGAGTCAGCGAAGCGTCTCAATGCCAGGCAGGCACGATGGGCTTTGTTTTTTGCTCGCTTTAATTTTTTGATAACATATCGCCCTGGGTCAAAAAACATCAAGGCTGATGCGCTCTCGCGGAGTTTTGCTCCAATCCAGGAGACCACCGAGGAGCCGTTGCCCATTGTTTCCCCATCATGTATTAAAGTGGGCATTACCCAGGACCTCTTATCATTAGTCCTTAGAGCACAGGAGCAGGCTCCTCCAGACCTTCCGGTAGGTCTTTTGTTTGTGCCTCCTAGGTTAAGACAGCGAGTGTTCCTGGAATTCCATGCCAAGAAGTCTGCAGGTCACCCGGGTATTGCCAGAACTCGGGAGTTGCTATCTAGGGCGGTGTGGTGGCCCTCGGTGGCTAAGGATGTGGATCAGTGGGTTTGGGCATGTGACATCTGTGCCCGAAATAAGACTCCTAGAGGGGTTCCTGTTGGCCCATTACATCCACTCTCTATCCCATCTAAGCCATGGACCCACATTTCAATGGATTTTGTGGTGGACTTGCCCAAATCCTCGGGGATGACAGCCATCTGGGTTGTCGTTGACAGGTTTTCGAAGATGGCGCACTTCGTTCCACTGGTTGGGCTGCCATCGGCCAGACGCCTGTCTGAATTATTTATGCTGCATGTTGTGCGTCTCCACGGGTTGCCACTTGATGTGGTCTCTGACCGCGGATCCCAGTTTGTGGCCAAATTCTGGAGGGCATTTTGTTCCGATCTCCAGATTTCTGTCAGCTTGTCGTCGGGCTACCATCCGCAGTCTAATGGGCAGACTGAAAGGGTGAACCAGTCCTTGGAGCAGTTCCTCAGGTGTTATGTCTCCAAGTGTCAGACTGACTGGGTTGCTCATCTGTCCATGGCGGAGTTTGCCTATAACAACGCGGCTCACTCTGCTACAGGGATCTCTCCCTTCCTTTGTGTGTATGGGCATCATCCTAAGGCCAATTCTTTTGACGCCCTGGACTCCACGCCTGGTGGTTCCTCTGTGGTTTCGGTCCTTAGAGGTATTTGGCGGAAAGTGAAGAAAGCCCTTGTGTCTGTGTCATTAGTGACCAAAAGGGTTTTTGATAAGCGGAAAAGACCCTGCAGCTTCAAATTAGGAGACTTCGTCTGGTTGTCTACCAAGAATTTGAAGTTGAGACAGCCATCTCATAAGTTAGGCCCCCGGTTCATCGGCCCTTATAAGATCACCAGGGTTATCAATCCGGTGGCATTTCAGTTAGATCTGCCCCGTTCTTTGGGTATCAATAAAACATTTCATTGTTCCCTTTTAAAACGGGCGATTAGTAATCCTTCTTCCAGTGGAAGACCTTCCCCTCTTCTGATACGTGGCCAGAGGGAGTTTGTTGTTGAAAGGATTCTTGACTCCAAGGTGGTTCGGGGTCGGCTGTCATTTTTGGTGCACTGGAAGGGGTATGGCCCGGAGGAGCGGTCGTGGGTGCGCAGTTGTGATCTTCATGCCCCCAGACTGATACGCTCTTTCTTCTCGCAGTTCCCCGATAAACCCGGTGGTAGGGGTTCTTTGACCCCTCGTCAGAGGGGGGGTACTGTTAGGGTCTCCTGCCCTGTGCTGCCACGTCGTCATGGCAACCGGGAGACAAGTGCTAGCGGAGTGACCTGAGCGCAGCTGATACTCCGGTTCGGGTCTTTTGCTGTGCAGTGGTTATAGGCTCTGTGCATGGCAGGGGATCCGGTGCTGGTTTTTGTGCTCACAGTCTGTGAGGTCTGAGTGGGGCGTGGACAGCACCTGCTTTATAAGGCCTCTTCTCAGGGTAAGCAGATGCTGCTGAATCTTTGTTGGTTAGTCAGTTTCTGAAAGTTAGCCAGTACTGTGTAGCTTTGTATTTGTTTGTTGCTTACTGCAAATAGGCCTGGGGATTTGGTATTACACTCTGCCAATCCAGACCTAGCAGTAAGACTGGAGTCAGTCGTTTAGCTTGCTGGGGTTCTGTTACTACTCTGTGAACTTAGCAAGTTTGCGGCTGTATTCTAAGACTTGCCTGTCTAATCCTGTCTCACTGTGCTAGGTGTCAGGGGTCAGTTTAGTGGCAGTAAGCTGAACCTGTGCACTGCAAGTGAGAATTAGGATTGTGGAGACTCTCCTTGTGTCTATCATTCCATCTCTGACCAAGGAGTTTACTGCCACACCCGTTGGTAACCCTTTAGGGTTTTGCTGTTGCCCTTAGCAACAGCATTTTGGGTTCTCTACGTATTAAAACACAACATCTTGCTTTTCCCATCTGAGCAGTTCTTATACAAGGGAGATACCCAGTTCCTTAGCCTCTGGGCTTCTCTGTTCACTTTGTGTGTATTTTGTTACCCTATCACCTTCTGTGTACGTTATGTCATATTCCCCAGTCTGTCTGTAAGTCCATTTGTTTTGCATAACAGTTCAAACACCAGTACATTCCTGCAGGCACTGGAGTGCATAACAGTCCTGACACCAGTACTTTCCTGCAGGCACTGGTGTGCATAACACTTGACCTGGCGCAATATCTGTCTAGCTTTTTGTTTAGGCGGGACGCCATCATGTCCACCTGTGGCCTTTCCCAACGGTTTACAATCATTTGGAAGACTTCTGGATGAAGTCCCCACTCTCCCGGGTGGAGGTCGTGCCTGCTGAGGAAGTCTGCTTCCCAGTTGTCCACTCCTGGAATGAACACTGCTGACAGTGCTAACACGTGATTTTCCGCCCATCGGAGAATCCTTGTGGCTTCTCCCATCGCCGTCCTGCTTCACTTGTCCAACAGGTCCCACTGAAAGGTTCTTGCATGGAACCTGCCGAATGGAATTGCTTCGTAGGAAGCTACCATCTTTCCCAGGATCCGCGTGCAGTGATGCACCGACACCTGTTTTGGTTTTAGGAGGCCTCTGACTAGAGATGACAACTCCTTGGCCTTGGCCTTCTCCTCCGGGAGAAACACTTTTTTCTGTTCTGTGTCCAGAACCATCCCCAGGAACAGTAGACGTGTCGTAGGGACCAGCTGTGACTTTGGAATATTTAGAATCCAGTTGTGCTGTTGTAGCACCTCCCGAGATAGTGCTACCCCGACTAACAACTGCTCCCTGGACCTCGCCTTTATCAGGAGATCGTCCAAGTACGGGATAATTAAAACTCCCTTCTTCCGAAGGAGCATCATCATTTTGGCCATTACCTTGGTAAAGACCCTCGGAGCCGTGGATAGACCGAACGGCAACGTCTGGAATTGGTAATGACAATCCTGTACCACAAATCTGAGGTACTCCTGGTGAGGATGGTAAATGGGGACATGCAGGTAAGCATCCTTGATGTCCAGTGATACCATGTAATCCCCCTCGTCCAGGCTTGCAATAACCGCCCTGAGCGATTCCATCTTGAACTTGAATTTTTTTATATATGTGTTCAAGGATTTAAAATTTAAAATGGGTCTCACCGAACCGTCCGGTTTCGGTACCACAAACATTGTGGAATAGTAACCCCGTCCTTGTTGAAGTAGGGGCACCTTTACTATCACCTGCTGGGAATACAGCTTGTGAATTGCCTCTATCACTGCCTCCCTGCCTGAGGGAGTTGTTGGCAAGGCAGATTTGAGGAAACGGCGGGGGGGGGGGGGGAGACGTCTCGAATTCCAGCTTGTACCCCTGAGATACTACTTGAAAGATCCAGGGATCCACCAGTGAGCGAGCCCACTGATCGCTGAAATTTTTGAGACGGGCCCCCACCGTACCTGGCTCCGCCTGTGGAGCCCCAGCGTCATGCGGTGGACTTAGAGGAAGCGGGGGAGGACTTTTGCTCCTGGGAACTGGCTGTATGCTGCAGCTTTTTCCCTCTGCCTCTGGGCAGAAAGGACGCGCCTCTAACCCGCTTGCCCTTATGGGGCCGAAAGGACTGTACCTGATAATACGGTGCTTTCTTTGGCTGTGAGGGAACATGGGCCCTCATTCCGAGTTGATCGCTCGTTATTTTTCATCGCATCGCAGTGAAATTTCGCTTAGTGCGCATGCGCAATAGTCGCACTGCGACTGCGCCAAGTAACTTTGCTATGAAGATAGGATTTTTACTCACGGCTTTTTCTTCGCTCCGGCGATCGTAGTGTGATTGACAGGAAATGGGTGTTACTGGGCGGAAACACGGCGTTTTAGGGGCGTGTGGATGAAAACGCTACCGTTTCCGGAAAAAACGCAGGAGTGGCCGGAGAAACGGGGGAGTGTCTGAGCGAACGCTGGGTGTGTTTGTGACGTCAATCCAGGAACGACAAGCACTGAACTGATCGCACAGGCAGAGTAAGTGTGGAGCTACTCTAAAACTGCTAAGTAGTTTTTGATCGCAATAATGCGAATACATCGGTCGCAATTTTAGGATGCTAAGATACACTCCCAGTAGGCGTAGGCTTAGCGTGTGTAACTCTGCTAAATTCGCCTTGCGACCGATCAACTCGGAATGAGGGCCATGGGGTAAAAATGCAGACTTCCCAGCTGTTGCTGTGGAAACGAGGTCCGAGAGACCATCCCCGAACAACTCCTCACCTTTATAAGGCAAAACTTCCATGTGCCTTTTAGAATCTGCATCACCTGTCCATAACCCTCTCCTGGCAGAAATGGACATTGCACTTATTTTAGATGCCAGCCGGCAAATATCCCTCTGGGCATCTCTCATGTATAAGACCGCGTCTTTAATATGCTCTACGGTTGGCAATATAGTGTCCCTGTCTAGGGTATCAATATTTTCCGACAGGGAATCTGACCACGCAGCTGCAGCACTGCACATCCATGCTGAAGCAATAGCTGGTCTCAGTATAATACCTGTGTGTGTATATACAGACTTCAGGATAGCCTCCTGCTTTCTATCAGCAGGTTCCTTTAGGGCGGCCGTATCCGGAGACGGTAGTGCCACCTTCTTTGACAAGCGTGTGAGCGCTTTATCCACCCTAGGGGATGCTTCCCAACGTGACCTATCCTCTGGCGGGAAAGGGTACGTCATTAGTAACCTTTTAGAAATTACCAATTTCTTATCGGGGGAAGCCCACGCTTTTTCACACACTTCATTTAATTCCTCAGATGGTGGAAAAACTACTGGTAGTTTTTTCTCTCCAAACATAATACCCTTATTTGTGGTACCTGGGGTAACATCAGAAATATGCAACACATTTTTCATTGCCTCAATCATGTAACGTGTGGCCCTATTGGAAGTTACATTAGTCTCATCGTCGTCGACACTGGAGTCAGTATCCGTGTCGACATCTGTGTCTGCCATCTGAGGTAGCGGGCGTTTTAGAGCCCCTGATGGCTTTTGAGACGCCTGGGCAGGCACAGGCTAAGAAGCCGGCTGTCCCATATTTGGTATGTCGTCAAACCTTTTATGTAAGGAGTCGACACTGTCACGTAATTCCTTCCACATAACCATCCACTCAGGTGTCGGCCCCGCAGGGGGAGACATCACATTTATAGGCATCTGCTCCGCCTCCACATAAGCCTCCTCATCAAACATGTCGACACAGCCGTACCGACACACCGCACACACACAGGGAATGCTCTGACAGAGGACAGGACCCCACAAAGCCCTTTGGGGAGACAGAGAGAGAGTATGCCAGCACACACCAGAGCGCTATATAACACAGGGATCCCACTATAAATGAGTGTTTTTTCCCTTATAGCTGCTTATATTACATATACTGCGCCTAAATTTAGTGCCCCCCCTCTCTTTTTTACCCTTATGTAGCTTGACACTGCAGGGGAGAGCCAGGGAGCGTCCTTCCAGCGGAGCTGTGAGGGAAAAATGGCGCCAGTGTGCTGAGGGAGATAGCCCCGCCCCTTTACCGGCTGACTTCTCCCGCTTTTTCTGGAATTCTGGCAGGGGTATTTTTACACCTATATAGCCTTCCTGACTATATATGGTGTAGATTTGCCAGCCAAGGTGTATTATATTGTGCTCAGGGCGCCCCCCCCCAGCGCCCTGCACCCATCAGTGACCGGAGTGTGAGGTGTGCATGAGGAGCAATGGCGCACAGCTGCAGTGCTGTGCGCTACCTTGTTGAAGACAGAAGTCTTCTGCCGCCGATTTTCCGGAACACTTCTTGCTTCTGGCTCTGTAAGGGGGACGGCGGCGCGGCGCGGCTCCGGGACCGAACGATCGAGGTCGGGTCCTGTGTTCGATCCCTCTGGAGCTAATGGTGTCCAGTAGCCTAAGAAGCCCAAGCTATCTCCAGTCAGGTAGGTTCGCTTCTTCTCCCCTTAGTCCCTCGCTGCAGTTGCCAGCAGATCTCACTGTAAAATAAAAAACCTAAAATATACTTTCTTTCTAGGAGCTCAGGAGTGCCCCTAGTGTGCATCCAGCTCAGCTGGGCACAAGATTCTAACTGAAGTCTGGAAGAGGGTCATAGTGGGAGGAGCCAGTGCACACCAGTTAGTCTAAAGCTTTCTTTTAGTTGTGCCCAGTCTCCTGCGGAGCCGCTATTCCCCATGGTCCTTACGGAGTCCCAGCATCCACTTAGGACGTCAGAGAAAAGGTGTTTGCTTTCACTCATAAAATCAAAGAGACTTGTACAAATATTTACTGAAGCACATACATAGTCACAGTTTGATAAGATACTGAAACAAATGTAATAGCCACAATTATAACACTTAACCAGTGGTGCAAGTGTGCGGGTACGGCGTACCCTTAAGAATTTAGCCGTGGGTACGCCGTACCCACACCGACGGGCCACCGCTCCCCGTCCGTCCCTCCCTCCCTCTGCTGCTCACCGCCGCTGATGTGAGGGGAGGAGAGCGCAGCCTGCGCCTCTCTTGCCCCTCAGTGTCTTCGTTTTATTCAGTGCCGCCCGTGAGCCAATCAGAGCTCGCGGACGCGAGCTTTGTTTAGCTCACGGATCGGCGCTGAATTGAACTGAGCCACCCGCACCCGCCGGACACTGAGGGGAAGGAGAGGCGCAGGCTGCGCTCTCCTCCCCTCACACACACAGGACAGTGCACAGCAGCATCGGTGAGCAGGGGGGTGGGGGCTCCGTGTATACCTGGCACTGGGGGCATGTATACCTGACACTTGGGGCATATCTGGCACTGGGGGCATATCTGGCAATGGGGGCATATCTGGCAATTGGGGGACATGTGTATCTGGCACTGGGGGCATATCTGGCAATGGGGGGACATGTATCTGGCACTGGGGATTATCTGGCAATGGGGGGACGTGTATCTGGCACTGGGCGGCATATCTGGCACTGTGGGGGCATGTGTATCTGGCACTGGGGGCATATCTGGCACTGTGGGGACATGTGTATCTGGCACTGGGGGCATATCTGACACTGAGGGCATATCTGGCACTGGGGGGACATGTGTACCTGGCACTGGGGGCATATCTGGCACTGTGGGTGCATTTCTGTATCTGACACTGGGGGGCAATGTATATCTGACACAGTGAGGGCATTTGTGTATCTGGCACTGTGGGGCAATGTGTATCTGGCACTGTGAGGCAATGTATATCTGGCACTCTGGGGGCATTTGTGTATCTGGAACAGTAAGGCAATGTGTATCTGGCACTGTGGGGCAATATATATCTGGCACTGTGGGGCAATGTATATCTGGCACTATTGGGGTCATATGTGTATCTGCCCCTCCCCCCATATGTGTAGCACGCCTCCATTTTCATTGGCCACACCCCATGTTGCCACACCCATTTTTTGGTGCGCGCACACAGTACCCGTAAGACATTTTTTCTACTTGCACCACTGCACTTAACACACAAAAATCAAAACATACATTAGCATAAATATGCCATAGATAAAAGCTCAATAAAATACCAATAATGTTGGCAAGTGATTTAGCCAATGATATTAAGATTATAGCGATGATTAGCTTTTTATGAAAAAACGCTCAGTGTTTCTTAGAACAGCCGCTGCTAATCGCGGCGTATAGATTTGTGCCTGCAATAAAGGACAATAAAGTCTCACAACCACAGATGGGATCTGCCTGTCACCGGCGTCCCAGTGCAGGGTGATTTCCCAATATGATTTTTACCCGATCGAGCGGGATTTATGTTGGGGAGTTTATGATCAATAGTTACCCCTATGAGTGTATATTTCTCTATCGTCCTAAGTGGATGCTGGGGTTCCTGAAAGGACCATGGGGAATAGCGGCTCCGCAGGAGACAGGGCACAAAAGTAAAGCTTTTACAGGTCAGGTGGTGTGTACTGGCTCCTCCCCCTATGACCCTCCTCCAGACTCCAGTTAGATTTTTGTGCCCGGCCGAGAAGGGTGCAATTCTAGGTGGCTCTCATAAAGAGCTGCTTAGAGAGTTTAGCTTAGGTTTTTTATTTTACAGTGATTCCTGCTGGCAACAGGATCACTGCAACGAGGGACAGAGGGGAGAAGAAGTGAACTCACCTGCGTGCAGGATGGATTGGCTTCTTGGCTACTGGACATGAAGCTCCAGAGGGACGATCACAGGTACAGCCTGGATGGTCACCGGAGCCACGCCGCCGGCCCCCTCACAGATGCTGAAGCAAGAAGAGGTCCAGAATCGGCGGCTGAAGACTCCTGCAGTCTTCTTAAGGTAGCGCACAGCACTGCAGCTGTGCGCCATTTTCCTCTCAGCACACTTCACACGGCAGTCACTGAGGGTGCAGGGCGCTGGGAGGGGGGCGCCCTGGGAGGCAAATGAAAACCTTTAAAAAGGCTAAAAATACCTCACATATAGCCCCAGAGGCTATATGGAGATATTTACCCCTGCCTAAATGTACTAAATAGCGGGAGACGAGCCCGCCGGAAAAGGGGCGGGGCCTATCTCCTCAGCACACGGCGCCATTTTCTGTCACAGCTCCGCTGGTCAGGAAGGCTCCCAGGTCTCTCCCCTGCACTGCACTACAGAAACAGGGTATAACAGAGAGGGGGGGCAAAATAAATGGCAATATATCAATATAAAAGCAGCTATAAGGGAGCACTTAATCATAAGGCTATCCCTGTCATATATAGCGCTTTTTGGTGTGTGCTGGCAGACTCTCCCTCTGTCT
The DNA here is from genome assembly GCF_028390025.1 of Pseudophryne corroboree. Lineage (NCBI taxonomy): Eukaryota > Metazoa > Chordata > Amphibia > Anura > Myobatrachidae > Pseudophryne > Pseudophryne corroboree. The sequence continues at coordinate 919,651,166 of NC_086444.1, forward strand.
CCCCAAAGGGCTAGTGGGTCCTGTCTTCGTATAGAGCATTCCCTGTGTGTCTGCTGTGTGTCGGTACGTGTGTGTCGACATGTATGAGGACGTTATTGGTGTGGAGGCGGAGCAATTGCCAAATATGAGGATGTCACCTCCTAGGGGGTCGACACCAGAATGGATGCCTTTATTTGTGGAATTACGGGATAGCGTCAACTCGCTTAAGCAGTCGTTTGCCGACATGAGGCGGCCGGACACTCAATTAGTGCCTGTCCAGGCGCCTCAAACACCGTCAGGGGCTGTAAAACGCCCCTTGCCTCAGTCGGTCGACACAGACCCAGACACAGGCACTGATTCCGGTGGTGAAGGTGACGAATCAACCGTATTTTCCAGTAGGGCCACACGTTATATGATTTTGGCAATAAAGGAGATGTTACATTTAGCTGATACTACAGGTACCACTAAACAGGGTATTATGTGGGGTGTGAAAAAACTACCAGTAGTTTTTACCGAATCAGAAGAATTAAATGACGTGTGTGATGAAGCGTGGGGTGCCCCGATAAAAAACTGCTAATTTCAAAGAAGTTATTGGCTTTATACCCTTTCCCGCCAGAGGTTAGGGAGCGCTGGGAAACACCTCCTAGGGTGGACAAAGCGCTAACACGCTTATCAAAACAAGTGGCGTTACCCTCTCCTGAGACGGCCGCACTTAAAGATCCATCAGATAGGAGGATGGAAAATATCCAAAAAGGTATATACACACATGCAGGTGTTATACTACGACCAGCTATTGCGACTGCCTGGATGTGCAGTGCTGGGGTAGTTTGGTCAGAGTCCCTGATCGAAAATATTGATACCCTGGACGGGGACAATATTTTACTGTCGTTAGAACAAATAAAGGATGCATTTCTTTATATGCGTGATGCACAGAGAGATATCTGCACACTGGCATCACGGGTAAGTGCTATGTCCATTTCGGCCAGAAGAGCTTTATGGACACGACAGTGGACAGGCGATGCGTAGAGGAGTTATTTGGGGTCGGTCTATCGGATTTGGTGGCCACGGCTACGGCCGGGAAATCCACCTTTCTACCTCAAGTCACTCCCCAACAGAAAAAGGCACCGACTTTTCAACCGCAGCCTTTTCGTTCCTTTAAAAATAAGAGAGCAAAGGGCTATTCATATCTGCCACGAGGCAGAGGACGAGGGAAGAGACAGCAACAGGCAGCTCCTTCCCAGGAACAGAAGCCCTCCCCGGCTTCTACAAAAGCCTCAGCATGACGCTGGGGCTTCGCAAGCGGACTTGGGGGCGGTAGGCGGTCGTCTCAAAAATTACAGCGCGCAGTGGGCTCACTCGCAGGTAAATCCCTGGATCCTGCAGATAATATCTCAGGGGTACAGGTTGAAATTAGAGACAGAGCCACCTCGCCGTTTCCTGAAGTCGGCTTTACCAACGTCCCCCTCAGAAAGGGAGACGGTTTTGGAAGCCATTCACAAGCTGTATTCTCAGCAGGTGATAGTCAAGGTACCTCTTCTACAACAAGGGAAGGGGTATTATTCCACTCTTTTTGTGGTACCGAAGCCGGATGGCTCGGTAAGGCCTATTCTAAATCTGAAGTCCTTGAACCTGTACATAAAGAAGTTCAAGTTCAAGATGGAGTCACTCAGAGCAGTGATAGCGAACCTGGAAGAAGGGGACTTTATGGTATCCTTGGACATCAAGGATGCGTATCTCCACGTTCCAATTACCCCTCACACCAGGGGTACCTCAGGTTCGTTGTACAAAACTGTCACTATCAGTTTCAGACGCTGCCGTTTGGTTTGTCCACGGCACCTCGGGTCTTTACAAAGGTAATGGCCGAGATAATATTTCTTCTTCGAAGAAAAGGCGTATTAATTATCCCATACTTGGACGATCTCCTAATAAGGACAAGGTCCAGAGAACAGCTAGAGATGGGTTTAGCACTATCTCAAGAGGTGCTAAAGCAGCACGGATGGATTCTGAATATTCCAAAATCCCAATTAATGCCGACAACTCGTCTGCTGTTCCTGGGGATGATTCTGGACACAGTTCAGAAAAAGGTTTTTCTTCCCGAAGAAAAAGCCAAGGAGTTATCTGACCTGGTCAGGAACCTCCTAAAACCAGGAAAGGTGTCTGTACATCAATGCACAAGAGTCCTGGGAAAAAATGGTAGCTTCTTACGAAGCAATCCCTTTCGGCAGATTCCATGCAAAGGGATCTGTTGGACAAATGGTCAGGGTCGCATCTTCAGATGCACCTGCGGATAACCCTGTCGCCGAGGACAAGGGTATCCCTTCTGTGGTGGTTGCAGGAGGCTCATCTATTGGAGGGCCGCAGATTCGGCATGCAGGATTGGATCCTGGTGACCACGGATGCCAGCCTGAGAGGCTGGGGAGCAGTCACACAGGGAAGAAATTTCCAGGGAGTGTGGTCGAGCCTGAAAAAGTCTCTTCACATAAGCGTTCTGGAACTAAGAGCAATCTACAATGCTCTAAGCCAGGCGGAACCTCTGCTTCAAGGAAGACCGGTGTTGATCCAGTCGGACAACATCACGGCAGTCGCCCATGTAAACAGACAGGGCGGCACAAGAAACAGAATGGCAGAAGCTGCCAGGATCCTTCGCTGGGCGGAGAATCACGTGATAGCATTGTCAGCAGTATTCATCCCGGGCGTGGACAACTGGGAAGCAGACTTCCTCAGCAGACACGACCTTCACCCGGGAGAGTGGGTACTTCATCCAGAAGTTTTCCACATGCTATTAAACCGTTGGGTAAAACCAATGGTGGACATGATGGCGTCTCGCCTCAACAAGACACTGGACAGTTATTGCGCCAGGTCAAGAGATCCGCAGGCAATAGCTGTGGACGCGTTGGTAACACCTTGGGTGTACCAGTCCGTATATGTGTTTCCTCCTCTGCCTCTCATACCAAAGGTATTGAGGATTATACGGCAAAGAGGAGTAAGACTAGTGGCTCCGGATTGGCCAAGAAGGACTTGGTACCCGGAACTTCAAGAGATGGTCACGGACGATCCGTGGCCTCTACTTCTGAGAAGGGACCTGCTTCAGCAGGGTCCTTGTCTTTTTCAAGACTTACCGCGGCTGCGTTTGACGGCATGGCGTTTGAATGCCAGATCCTAAAAGGAAAAGGCATTCCAGAAGAAGTCATTCCTACCTTGATAAAGGCAAGGAAGGAAGTCACCGCGAAGCATTATCGCCGTATTTGGCGAAAATATGTTGCGTGGTGCGAGCAGCGGAGTGCTCCGATGGAGGAATTTCAACTGGGTCGTTTTCCTACATTTCCTGCAATCAGGATTGTCTATGGGTCTCAAATTGGGATCTATTAAGGTTCAAATTTCGGCCCTATCAATATTCTTCCAAAAAGAATTGGCCTCAGTCCCTGAGGTCCAGATTTTTATCAAAGGAGTACTGCATATACAGCCTCCTGTGGTGCCTAAGGTGGCACCGTGGGATCTAAATGTAGTTTTAGATTTCCTCAAATCCACTTGGTTTGAACCACTAAAGAATGTGGATTTGAAATATCTCACATGGAAAGTGACTATGTTACTGGCCCTGGCTTCGGCCGGGAGAGTATCTGAACTGGCGGCTTTGTTTTATAAAAGCCCTTATTTAATTTTCCATTCGACATAGGGCAGAGCTGCGGACGCGTCCGCATTTTCTCCCTAAGGTGGTATCAGCGTTTCACCTGAACCAGCCTATTGTAGTGCCTGCGGCTACAGACGACTTGAAGGACTCCAAGTTGTTGGACGTTGTCAGAGCCTTAAAAATATACATTTAAAGGACGGCTGGAGTCAGAAAATCTGACTCGCTGTTTATACTGTATGCACCCAACAAGTTGGGTGCACCTGCTTCTAAGCAGTCGATTGCTCGTTGGATTTGTAACAAAATTCAACTTGTACATTCTGTGGCAGGCCTGCCACAGCCTAAATCTGTTAAGGCCCATTCCGCAAGGAAGGTGGGCTCATCTTGGGCGGCTGCCCGAGGGGTCTCGGCATTACAACTCTGCCGAGCAGCTACGTGGTCAGGGGAGAACACGTTTGTAAATTTTTACAAATTTGATACCCTGGCAAAGGAGGACCTGGAGTTCTCTCATTCGGTGCTGCAGAGTCATCCGCACTCTCCCGCCCGTTTGGGAGCTTTGGTATAATCCCCATGGTCCTTTCAGGAACCCCAGCATCCACTTAGGACGATAGAGAAAATAAGAATTTACTTACCGATAATTCTATTTCTCGGAGTCCGTAGTGGATGCTGGGCGCCCATCCCAAGTGCGGATTATCTGCAATACTTGTACATAGTTATTGTTAACTAATTCGGGTTATTGTTTAGGAAGCCATCTTTCAGAGGCTCCTCTGTTATCATACTGTTAACTGGGTTTAGATCACAAGTTGTACGGTGTGATTGGTGTGGCTGGTATGAGTCTTACCCGGGATTCAAAATCCTCCCTTATTGTGTACGCTCGTCCGGGCACAGTACCTAACTGGAGTCTGGAGGAGGGTCATAGGGGGAGGAGCCAGTACACACCACCTGACCTGTAAAAGCTTTACTTTTGTGCCCTGTCTCCTGCGGAGCCGCTATTCCCCATGGTCCTTTCAGGAACCCCAGCATCCACTACGGACTCCGAGAAATAGAATTATCGGTAAGTAAATTCTTATTTTCCACCGCCGGCACTTAGCACTAGTGCAGGGATTTTATCCTGGCGTGTACGATTGTGGGCTTCCAAACAGTGAGCGGCACGACAGCAGGAGTTGCAGGAGACCACAGTAAGCGGCACAGCAGCAAGAGCAGCAGGAGCGTTTAGGCTGATGTTTGAATTGGGCGGTACTCCAACAAGAGGTGACGTCAACGCGTTTCGTCCCGTCGATTCTCGGGACTTTCTCAAGACTAGTTAGCTGTCGGAGTTCAGCCCTTTTATCTGCCCCACGATGAAGTTATTAACACAAGTGGAATCACCTGTATTTCTCTAACGTCCTAAGTGGATGCTGGGACTCCGTAAGGACCATGGGGAATAGCGGCTCCGCAGGAGACAGGGCACAAAATAAAAGCTTGAGATATCAGGTGGTGTGCACTGGCTCCTCCCCCTATGACCCTCCTCCAAGCCAGTTAGATTTTTGTGCCCGGCCGAGAAGGGTGCAAACTAGGTAGCTCTCCAGAGCTGCTTAGAATAAAAGTTTAGTTAGGTTTTTTTTTATTTTCAGTGAGTCCTGCTGGCAACAGGCTCACTGCATCGTGGGACTAAGGGGAGAAGAAGCGAACTCACCTGAGTGCAGAGTGGATTGGGCTTCTTAGGCTACTGGACGTTAGCTCCAGAGGGACGATCACAGGTTCAGCCTGGATGGGTCACCGGAGCCGCGCCGCCGTCCCCCTTACAGAGCCAGAAGAGACGAAGGTCCGGTGAAAGCGGCGGCAGAAGACATCCTGTCTTCAAGACTAAGGTAGCGCACAGCACCGCAGCTGTGCGCCATTGCTCTCAGCACACTTCACACTCCGGTCACTGAGGGTGCAGGGCGCTGGGGGGGAGCGCCCTGAGACGCAATATAACACATATACCTTAGCTGGCAAAAGGAATACATCACATATAGCTCCAGGGCTATATGGATGTATTTTTCCCCCTGCCATTTTACACAAAAAAGCGGGAGTTAAGGACGTCGTGAAGGGGCGGGGCCTATCTCCTCAGCACACTGGCGCCATTATTCCCTCACAGCTCCGCTGGAAGGATGGCTCCCTGATTCTCCCCTGCAGTACTGCATCTGATTCAGGGTAAAAAAGAGAAGGGGGGGCATTTTGGCAGCAAATAACTAGATTAACAGCAGCTATAAGGGATTAACACTTATATAAGGTTATCCCTGTATATATATAGCGCTGGGTGTGTGCTGGCAGACTCTCCCTCTGTCTCTCCAAAGGGCTAAGTGGGGTCCTGTCCTCTATCAGAGCATTCCCGGTGTGTGTGCTGTGTGTCGGTACGCGTGTGTCGACATGTATGAGGAGGAAAATGAGGTGGAGGCGGAGCAGTTGCCTGTGTTAGTGATGTCACCCCCTAGGGAGTCGACACCTGACTGGATGATTGTGTTTAAGCAATTAAGTGATAATGTCAGCAATTTACAAAAAACTGTTGACGACATGAGAAAGCCGGCAAATCAATTAGTGCCTGTTCAGGCGTCTCAGACACCCTCAGGGGCCCTAAAACGGCCGCTACCTCAGTGGGTCGACAAGGATCCAGATCCAGATACTGAATCTAGTGTCGACGGTGACGAGACAAACGTAATGTCCAGTAGGGCCACACGTTACATGATCACGGCAATGAAAGAGGCATTAAACCTTTCTGACACTACAAATACCTCAAAGGCGGGTATTATGTGGGGTGTGAAAAAACTGCCAATAGTTTTTCCTGAGTCTGAGGAAATAAATGAGGTGTGTGATAAAGCGTGGGTTTCCCCCGATAAAAAACAGCTAATTTCTAATAAGTTATTAGCACTATACCCTTTCCCGCCAGAGGTTAGGGCACGGTGGGAAACACCCCCTAGGGTAGATAAGGCGCTCACACGTTTATCTAAACAAGTAGCGTTACCGTCCCCTGATACGGCCACCCTCAAAGAACCAGCTGATAGGAGGCTGGAAAATATCCTGAAAAGTATATACACACATACTGGTGTTATACTGCGACCAGCAATTGCATCAGCCTGGATGTGCAGTGCTGGAGTCGCATGGGCGGATTCCCTGACTGAGAATATTGATACCCTGGATAGGGACAATATTCTGTTAACTATAGAACATTTAAAGGATGCATTGCTATATATGCGTGATGCGCAGAGGGATATTTGTACCCTGGCATCAAGACGGCTGGAAAATCCACCTTTTTACCCCAGGTTACTTCACATCAACAGAAAAAGACACAGTCTTTTCAAACTCAGTCCTTTCGTTCCCATAAGTACAAGCGAGCAAAAGGTCACTCTTTTCTGCCCAAGGGCAGAGGAAGAGGAAAAAGGCAGCACCATGCAGCCGCTTCCCAGGAGCAGAAGCCCTCCCCTGCTTCTGCCAAGTCTTCAGCATGACGCTGGGGCTTTACAAGCAGACTCAGACACGGTGGGGGCCCGTCTCAAGTATTTCAACGCGCAGTGGGCTCACTCGCAAGTGGATCCCTGGATTCTACAGGTAGTATCACAGGGGTACAAACTGGAATTCGAGGCGTTTCCTCCTCATCGGTTCCTGAAGTCTGCTTTACCAAAGTCTCCCTCCGACAGGGAGGCAGTTCTGGAAGCCATTCACAAGCTGTACTCCCAGCAGGTGATAATCAAGGTACCCCTCTTACAACAGGGGAAGGGGTATTATTCCACACTATTTGTGGTACCGAAGCCGGACGGCTCGGTGAGACCAATATTAAATCTAAAATCTTTGAACACTTACATAAAAAGGTTCAAATTCAAGATGGAGTCACTCAGAGCGGTGATAGCGAACCTGGAAGAGGGGGACTATATGGTGTCGCTGGACATCAAGGATGCTTATCTCCACGTCCCAATATATCCTTCTCACCAAGGGTACCTCAGGTTTGTAGTACAAAACTGTCATTATCAGTTTCAGACGCTGCCGTTTGGATTGTCCACGGCGCCTCGGGTCTTTACCAAGGTAATGGCCGAAATGATGATTCTTCTACGAAGAAAAGGCATCTTAATTATCCCTTACTTGGACGATCTCCTGATAAGGGCAAGAACCAAGGAACAGTTAGAAGTCGGAGTGGCACTATCTCAGGTAGTGCTAAGTCAGCACGGATGGATTCTAAATATTCCAAAATCGCAGCTGATTCCAACGACACGTCTACTGTTCTTAGGAATGATTCTGGACACAGTCCAGAAGAAGGTGTTTCTCCCGGAGGAGAAGGCCAGGGAGTTATCCGAGCTAGTCAGGAACCTCCTAAAACCAGGACAGGTCTCAGTGCATCAGTGCACAAGGGTCCTGGGAAAAATGGTGGCTTCTTACGAAGCGATTCCATTCGGAAGATTCCATGCAAGAACTTTTCAGTGGGATCTACTGGGAAAATGGTCCGGATCGCATCTTCAGATGCATCAACGGATAACCCTGTCGCCAAGGACAAGGGTGTCTCTCCTGTGGTGGCTTCAGAGGGCTCATCTACTAGAGGGCCGCAGATTTGGCATTCAGGATTGGATCCTGGTAACCACGGATGCCAGCCTGAGAGGCTGGGGAGCAGTCACACAGGGAAGGAATTTCCAGGGCTTGTGGTCAAGCATGGAAACATCTCTTCATATAAACATTCTAGAACTAAGGGCCATTTACAATGCCTTAATTCAAGCAAAACCTCTGCTTCAGGGTCAGGCGGTGTTGATCCAGTCGGACAACATCACGTCAGTCGCCCACATAAACAGACAGGGCGGCACGAGAAGCAGGAGGGCAATGGCAGAAACTGCAAGGATTCTTCGCTGGGCGGAAAATCATGTGATAGCACTGTCAGCAGTGTTCATTCCGGGAGTGGACAACTGGGAAGCAGACTTCCTCAGCAGACACGACCTTCACCCGGGAGAGTGGGGACTTCACCCAGAAGTCTTCCACCAAATTGTAAACCGTTGGGAAAGACCAAAGGTGGACATGATGGCGTCACGTCTAAACAAAAAACTGGACAGATATTGCGCCAGGTCAAGGGACCCTCAGGCAATAGCAGTGGACGCTCTGGTAACGCCGTGGGTGTACCAGTCAGTGTATGTATTCCCTCCTCTGCCCCTCATACCGAAAGTATTGAGAATCATAAGAAGGAGAGGAGTAAGAACTATACTCGTGGTTCCGGATTGGCCAAGAAGGTCTTGGTACCCGGAACTTCAAGAGATGCTCACGGACGAACCGTGGCCTCTACCTCTAAGACAGGACCTGCTACTGCAGGGGCCTTGTCTGTTCCAAGACTTACCGCGGCTGCGTTTGACGGCATGGCGGTTGAACGCCGGATCCTGAAGGACAAGGGCATTCCAGAAGAAGTCATCCCTACTCTGGTAAAAGCCAGAAAGGAAGTAACCGCAAAACATTATCACCGCATTTGGCGTAAATATGTTGCGTGGTGTGAGGCCAAGAAGGCCCCTACACAGGAATTTCAACTGGGTCGTTTCTTGCATTTCCTGCAAACAGGACTGTCTATGGGCCTAAAATTAGGGTCCATTAAGGTTCAAATTTCGGCCCTGTCGATATTCTTCCAGAAAGAACTGGCTTCAGTACCTGAAGTTCAGACATTTGTGAAAGGGGTGCTGCACATACAGCCTCCTTTTGTGCCTCCAGTGGCACCTTGGGATCTCAATGTTGTGTTGAGATTTCTAAAATCACACTGGTTTGAACCATTGTCTACGGTAGATTTAAAATATCTCACGTGGAAGGTGTCGATGCTGTTGGCCTTGGCTTCAGCTAGGCGTGTGTCAGAATTGGCGGCTTTATCATGTAAAAGCCCTTACCTAAATTTTCATTCTGACAGGGCGGAATTGAGGACTCGTCCTCAATTTCTACCTAAGGTGGTTTCTGCATTTCACATGAACCAACCTATTGTGGTACCTGCGGCTACTAGGGACTTAGAGGACTCTAAGTTGCTGGACGTTGTCAGGGCCTTGAAAATATATGTTTCCAGGACGGCTGGAGTCAGGAAAACTGACTCGCTGTTTATCCTGTATGCACCCAACAAGCTGGGTGCTCCTGCTTCAAAGCAGACGATTGCTCGTTGGATTTGTAGTACAATTCAGCTTGCACATTCCGTGGCAGGATTGCCACAGCCAAAATCAGTAAAAGCCCATTCCACAAGGAAAGTGGGCTCATCTTGGGCGGCTGCCCGAGGGGTCTCGGCTTTACAACTTTGCCGAGCAGCTACTTGGTCAGGGGCAAACACGTTTGCTAAATTCTACAAATTTGATACCCTGGCTGAGGAGGACCTGGAGTTCTCTCATTCGGTGCTGCAGAGTCATCCGCACTCTCCCGCCCGTTTGGGAGCTTTGGTATAATCCCCATGGTCCTTACGGAGTCCCAGCATCCACTTAGGACGTTAGAGAAAATAAGATTTTACTTACCGATAAATCTATTTCTCGTAGTCCGTAGTGGATGCTGGGCGCCCATCCCTAGTGCGGATTGTCTGCAATACTTGTATATAGTTATTGTTACAAAAAATTCGGGTTATTATTGTTGAGCCATCCTTTCAGAGGCTCCTTTAAATTTATCATACTGTTAACTGGGTTCAGATCACGAGTTGTACGGTGTGATTGGTGTGGCTGGTATGAGTCTTACCCGGGATTCAATATCCTTCCTTATTATGTACGCTCGTCCGGGCACAGTATCCTAACTGGCTTGGAGGAGGGTCATAGGGGGAGGAGCCAGTGCACACCACCTGATATCTCAAGCTTTTATTTTGTGCCCTGTCTCCTGCGGAGCCGCTATTCCCCATGGTCCTTACGGAGTCCCAGCATCCACTACGGACTACGAGAAATAGATTTATCGGTAAGTAAAATCTTATTTTCACGGCTGTATCACTGGCAGCATAATAGACACATTAAATAAATATACCAGGTTCACTTCTATAGTAACAAGACATATATTCATAGATACAATAAATAAAGCCACCGCGCTATTAGACCGGGATACAGGCTCCGTCAAGTGTGCAAGTTACTTCACTTTCCGTATTTCTTTGAATAGTGTTTGTTGCGTGGGTTTCCCCATTGAAATTCAATGCCTTCAATTGGTCAGCAAAGTAAAAGTGTCCTCAAAGGAAACATGCTACTGAGCTAAGGGTCCCCCTAGATGACAGTGGCTGAATGGCCTTAGTCAATTCTGTTTAATCATATGGCTTGCCACACTAGTGAAGTGATGGGAGCCTTGGAGATTTCCTTCTTGGATCACTTAAGTTTATTTAAATATCTATTAAATGGGGGGGGGGACAGTTGTCTGCTTCTGTCACTTGTTTATTAATTTTATTGGGGTTTCTATAGCTAGTGCCCTACTCCAGAGAAAAGCACCATCCATTATACCCTCTGCTATATTATTTGGTGGCTAAACCAGACTTCGAGACTCAAGCCCACAAGTATGCAAGCCACTAAGCTGTGTCTGCCTCTGCCACGTGACTGGCCTTTATGAACAATGCATGCTGACAGTGTCAGCAAAGGCTTATATGATATGCCAGTGTGCAAAACAGGTACAAAAATATAGTGTATAGATTGTTTAAAGAAGGGGGTCCCCAAATCGGTATCTTGCTTAGGGCCCAATGAAGTCTAAATCAGCCTCTGCTTTGAGGGAAATGTAGGAAACCTTCTACAGAATGAATACGTGGAGAAGTTGCCCAAAGCAGCCAGTCAATTTCTAGCTATCGTTTATCAAGGACATTCTATAAAATAATAGCAGTAGCTGATTGATTTGATACCCTCAAAGCCACTAGAGGGAGGAATAGCCAAGACTTGACTTTGGTAATCCATACAAACTAAGGACCTGATACGGAGTGACTACCGCACTGGCTACAGTAGTGTAGTGTATCTTCTTTGAAATCGCTCTGTGCATGCCATGGTTTTAACACTCACATTGTCCAGTACATGCTGGAGAACCTCAGCTTGGCAGAACAACAAACATCAATAAACAGGCATGAAAATCCAAAGTCTGTTGCGTGATGAAATTAAGATAAGTTATCACTAGGTATCACCTCTATGTCCAGTTATATTATACTTACCCATCATGCTAAAATGCATTTTTATATTGAATTACAGTACATCCATGGATTGGTCATCTCTCCCAGATTTAGGACATCTGTCAATTCACAGTAAAGATGAGTTTGTATTAGACATTAGCAATTTAACAGTGTAGGCAGAAACTCTTCCAGAATACACTCTGACACAGGGATGGCCATCGGTTTGCTCACCTTCAATGGTTACTATTGGTGGTGAAACAGTGAGTGACCATCAATAATAACAAACTATGCAATGGATTACCATTAATTGTTTCACCCATCAATGGTCATCCCTGCTCTTTTACTGGCTGGCCTGTAGGCCAATCAGAACCAGGGAGCGTGGCTTCATGATTTGGAGCTAGGCTCCATCTCCCGGCACTACCTAGGGGGAAAAAACAAACATTGGGTGGTATCCTATTAGCAGCGGTACTTTAGCGCTGCTAATAGGATCGCCAGGGGTGATCCTATTAGCCCTGATGCCAGCATCCTTTTCTCCCAATGCCGGCACTTGTCTGGGATTATGACTCAGGTGCCTGAGGCACCCACTGGATCATGTGTTTTCGTGCAATTGCAGGTCCAATTACGGCTGATTAAAACAGCCTCTAATTGGATACCGCGATAATCACCATCGGCCATAAATCAAGATATCCGTTCATTTTGAACAGCTGAAGCAGCATCAAGGCTAATAGGGGGGCTCTGTACCATCAATGATGGAGAACCCTACCCTGACAGACAAAAGACAATGAGAATGCACTATTCAATCTGATGTAGATTTTATTTATAAATAAATAATCACCATTCACAAAATATAATTGATACTGGCCAGCATCACATAAAACATTAAAAAACAACAATAAAAAATAACAATAAAAAATCCTCCTCTATAATTCTAAAAAAGCAGTAATACTAGGCTCTTATTGTGTACTTTTTCAATTATACCATGGATTAGTAATATAATGTACTTCATGCATATGATTTAGAAGCAAGAGACAACCTAAAAATCTACCAGAGTCTCCTTCATATGATCCTCAATTAATTGTATTCCACATTAACCATTTGAGTACTCAGTGGGATTTTTGCATGCTTATTATTCTCAAGCAGATCATGCATTAAAAACTTGTGTCCATATAATCAATCGTCCATTTGGTAGCAATAGCAAAGCATATGATTAGTTTGCGATATGCTTAATAGCCTTTCTCACAGCTTATTAGTAGTGGTTAAACAGTTCATGCATTTAGTGTAGCCTTAATACAGACAGTCCATGTCTTTCACACATAAATAGCCATAAAATTAATGGTATACCATACAGCGTGCCTCTGTTGTATTCACGGTATTTGCAGTGTCCCTCCTGGCTGGTGCTCTCACCATCAGCCTTATCCGGAGTTCGTGGGCAATCACTGGGCAACAGAATTCCCCTGGCACTGGGGGTTTGTGATCAGCCGGCCATCTGGTGAGTTGGATTATGGCCGTGATCCGTTTAAATAGAGATCATGACAGACGCGTTTCCCCGCCTTATCCTAAGTGTCTTCGGCTTTCTCAGTGACCGGACGGTTCGGTAAGGCCCATTTTAAATCTCAAGTCGTTGAACCCGTACTTATGGGTGTACAAGTTCAAGATGGAGTCTCTGAGAGCGGTAATCTCAGGTCTGGAGGAGGGGGAATTCTTGGTGTCTCTGGATATCAAGGATGCGTACCTTCATATTCCGATTTGGCCACCTCATCAGGCTTATCTAAAGTTTCCAGGCCCTGCCATTTGGCCTCTCTACGGCACCAAAGGTGTTCACCAAGGTAATGACGGAGATGATGTTTCTCCTCCGCAAACAGGGAGTGAACATAATACCATACCTGGACGATCTGCTGATAAAAGCACCATCCAGGGAGAGGTTATTAGTCAACATTGCTCTCTCAACCCGACTACTCCATGATCACGGATGGATTTTGAACCTACCAAAATCTCATCTGGAACCAACACGGAGGCTTCCGTTTCTGGGGATGATATTGGATACGGAGGCGCAGAAGGTATTCCTTCCATTGGGAATAGCATTGGTGATCCAGTCAATGGTGCGGGATGTTCTAAGACAAACCCGGACATCGGTGCATCTATGCATGCGCCTTCTGGGAAAGATGGTAGCCGCTTACGAGGCGCTGCAGTACGGAAGGTTTCACGCAAGGCCCTTCCAACTGGATCTGTTGGACAAATGGTCCGGATCGCATCTTCACATGCACCAGAGGATCCGTCTGTCATCAAAAAAGCCAGGATTTCTCTTCTGTGGTGGCTTCAGACTTCTCACCTGACCGAGGACCGAAGGTTCGGGATTCAAAATTGGATTCTGCTAACCACAGACGCAAGCCTCAGAGGTTGGGGAGCAGTCACCCAGGGGGAACAGTTCAAAGGAAAATGGTCAAGTCAGGAAGCCATTCTTCCAATCAACATTCTGGAACTAAGGGCCATATACATTGCATCTTCTTCAAGATCAAGCCATTCAGGTTCAGTCGGCCAATGCGATGGCAGTAACGTACATAAACCGACAAGGCGGAACGAAGAGCAGAGCAGCAATGTCGGTGGTATCACGGATTCTCCTCTGGGCAGAAAGACACGCTGTGGCATTGACCGCGATCTTCATTCCTCAGCAAAAATGACCTCCACTCAGGAGAGTGGGGCCTTCACCCGGAGGTGTTCGGGTGCTTGACACGTCAGTGGGGAATGCCACAAATCGACATGATGGCCTCTCGTCTCAACAAGAAGCTCAAGTGGTATTGTTCCAGGTCGAGGGACCCGCAAGCAGTGGCAGTGGACGCTCTGGTGACTCCATGGGTCAACCAGATGGTGTACGTGTTTCCACTACTCCCATTGATCCCAAAGATTGTCAAAAGAATAAAAAGGGAAAAGTTTCAAGCAATTCTCATTGCTCCGGACTGGCCAAGAAGGGCCAGGGAAGCGGATCTACTGGAGATGCTCCTAGAGGACCCATGGCTTCTACCTCTTCGCGAGGACCTTCTCCAACAGGGGCCATTTGTCTATCAAGACTTACCACGGCTACTTTGGCAGCATGGAGGTTGAGCGTCAAATTCTAGCCCGGAATGGGATCCCGGATAGGGTTATTCCAACCCTGATCCAAGCCAGAAAGGGGGTAACGTCTAAACATTACCACCGTATTTGAAACAAATGCGTCTCTTAGTGTGAGTACAGGAAATTTCCTGCGGTGGAATTTCAACTGGGACGTTTTCTCCTTTTTCTACAGTCACGTGTGGATGTGGGCCTACGTTTGGGCTCCATAAAAGTCCAGATTTCGGCCTTATCCATTTTCTTCCAGAAACAATTGGCTTCTCTCCCTGAGGTTCAGACATTTTTGAAGGGGGTTCTGCACATCCAACCTCCCTTTGTGCCTCCTACTGCACTTTGGGATCTCAACATGGTGTTGCAGTTCCTGCAATCGGAATGATTTGAGCCTTTACAGGACGTTGACGTCAAGTTCTTACGTGGAAGGCCGTCACGCTGTTGGCCTTGGCTTCTGCGAGGCGTGTGTCGGAGCTGGGGGTGTTGTCTCACAAAAGCCCCTATTTGATTTTTCATGAAGATAGGGCTGGACTCAGAACTCGTCAGCAATTTCTTCCAAAGATGGTGTCTGCGTTTTATATCAACCAACCTATTGTGGTTCCGGTGGTTACCGACCCCTCTGCTACTTCAAAGTCCTTGGATGTTGTGAGGGCTTTAAAGATCTATGTGAAGTGGACAGCTCATCACAGAAAATCTGACTCGCTGTTTGTTCTCTATAATCCCAATAAAATTGGGTGTCCTGCTTCAAAGCAGACAATTGCACGAAGGATCAGGCTTACTATCCAGCATGCTTATTCCATGCCAGGTTTGCCGTTTCCAAAATCTGTACAGGCCCACTCGACTAGATCGGTGGGTTCTTCCTGGGCGGCTGCCCAGGGTGTCTTGGCTTTACAGCTCTGCCGAGCAGCTACTTGGTCAGGTTCGAACACGTTTGCTAAGTTCTACAAGTTCGATACTTTGGACTCTGAGGACCTTCAGTTTGGTCAATCAGTTCTGCAGGAACCTCAGCACTCTCCCACCCGGTTTGGGAGCTTTGGTACATCTTCAAGGTACTAACGTGGACTCCAGTAACCTCTAGGACGTAAGAGAAAATAGGATTTTAATTACCTACCGGTAAATCCTTTTCTCGTAGTCCGTAGAAGATACTGGGCGCCCACCCAGTGCCTCGTTTCTTCCTGCACTGTTACTTGGTTAAGTATTGTTGGTTCAGCAGTTGCTGTTCCTGATTTAAAGTTTGGTTAGCATGGCTTTCCTCTAGTTAGTGTGCTGGTTCGGAATCTCACTGCTATCCTTTTATATCCTTTTCTCAAAGTATGTCCGTCTCCTCGGGCACAGTTTCCTAGACTGAGTGTGGTAGGAGGGGCATAGAGGGAGGAGCCAGCCCACACTATCAATTTCTTAAAGTGCCCATGGCTCCTATTGGACCCGTCTATACCCCATGGTACTAATGTGGACCCCAGTATCCTCTACAGACTACGAGAAAAGGATTTACCGGTAGGTAATTAAAATCCTATTTCTTTTACGTCCTAGAGGATGCTGGGGACTCCGTAAGGACTATGGGGTATAGACAGGCTCCGCAGGAGACATGGGCACTCTAAAGACTTTAGAATGGGTGTGCACTGGCTCCTCCCTCTATGCCCCTCCTCCAGACCTCAGTTAGATCCTGTGCCCAGAGGAGACTGGGTGCACTGCAGGGGAGCTCTCCTGAGTATCTCTGAAAAATACTTTTTGTTAGGTTTTTTATTTTCAGGGAGCACTGATGACAATAGGCTCCCTGCATCGTGGGACTGAAGGGAGAGAAGCAGACCTACTTGAATGATAGGCTCTGCTTCTTAGGCTACTGGACACCATTAGCTCCAGAGGGTCGGAACGCAGGTCTCACCCTCGCCGTTCGTCCCGGAGCCGCGCCGCCGTCCTCCTCACAGAGCCGGAAGATAGAAGCCGGGTGAGTATTAAGAAGAAAAGAAGACTTCACAGGCGGCAGAAGACTTCAGATCTTCACCGAGGTAACGCTGCGCGCCATTGCTCCCACACAGACACACACAGCGGGCACTGTAAGGGTGCAGGGCGCAGGGGGGACGCCCTGGGCAGCAATAAAAACCTCTAGGGACACTGGCATGTAAAGTAGATACTGCGGAGGCAGTATATTAATAAACCCCCGCCAGTATAAATAATTTGAGCGGGACCGAAGTCCACCGGTGAGGGGGCGGGGCTTGGTCCTCCAGCACTAACCAGCGCCATTTTCTCCACAGCACACTGCAGAGAAGCTGGCTCCCCGGACTCTCCCCTGCTGAACAAGGTTGCAGAGGGCAAAAAAGAGGGTGGGGGGGGGGGGCACATTTCATTGGAGCAGTGAGTGTATTTATATAAAAGCGCTGTACTAACTGGGATTTTATTCCAGTGTCCGGTGGCGCTGGGTGTGTGCTGGCATACTCTCTCTGTGTCTCTGCAAAGGGCCTTATTGGGGGACTGTCTCCATATAGATACATCCCTGAGTATGTGGGAGTGTCGGTACATGTGTGTTGGCATGTCTGAAGCGGAAGGCTCATCTAAGGAGGAGGTGGAGCAGATGATTGTGGTGTCTCCGTCGGCAACGCCGACACCTGATTGGTTAGATATGTGGAATGTTTTAAATGCAAATGTGGCTTTATTACATAAGAGATTGGACAAAGCAGAGTCCAGGGATAAAACAGGGAGTCAATCAATGGCTTTGACTGTGTCACAGGGCCCTTCAGGGTCTCAAAAACGTCCCCTGTCCCAAGTAGCAGACACTGATACCGACACGGATTCTGACTCCAGTGTCGACTACGATGATGCGAGGTTACACCCAAGGGTGGCCAAAAGTATTCAATATATGATTATTGCAATAAAAGATGTTTTACATATCACAGATGACCCCTCTGTCCCTGACACGAGGGTATGCATATTTAAGGAAAAGAAACCTGAGGTAACCTTTCCCCCATCTCATGAGCTGAACGCGTTATTTGAAAAAGCTTGGGAAACTCCAGACAAAAAACTGCAGATTACCAAGAGGATTCTTATGGCGTATCCTTTCCCTGCACAGGACAGGTTACGGTGGGAATCCTTGCCCAGGGTGGACAAGGCTTTAACACGCTTGTCCAAGAAGGTGGCGCTACCATCTCCAGAGACGGCGTCCCTCAAGGATCCTGCTGATCGCAGACAGGAAACTACCTTAAAATCAATTTATTCACATACGGGTGCTTTGCTCAGACCGGCAATAGCATCGGCTTGGGTTTGTAGTGCGGTAGCAGCTTGGACAGATACCTTGTCAGCTGACATTGATACCATTTTATTGACCTTAGGCCACATTAAAGACGCAGTCTTATATATGAGATACGCTCAGAGAGACGTTGGGCTACTAGGTTCAAGAGCCAACGCCATGGCGATTTCTGCTAGGCGAGCCCTGTGGACCCGCCAATGGACGGGTGATGCCGACTCAAAGAGGCATATGGAAGTTTTGCCTTATAAGGGTGAGGTGTTATTTGGGGAAGGTCTCGCGGACCTGGTTTCCACAGCTACCGCGGGTAAATCTACTTTCTCTAACGTCCTAGAGGATGCTGGGGACTCCGTAAGGACCATGGGGAATAGACGGGCTCTGTAGGAGATAGGGCACTTTAAGAAAGCTTTGGATTCTGGGTGTGCACTGGCTCCTCCCTCTATGTCCCTCCTCCAGACCTCAGTTTTACACTGTGCCCAGAGGATGAAGGGCGCACTGCAGGGAGCTCTCTTGAGTTCTTTGCTACAGAAAGCATTTTTGTTTGGATTTTTACTTTTTTCACAGGGAGCACTGCTGGCAACAGGCTCCCTGCATCGAGGGACTGAGGAGAGAGGGGCAGACCTACTTAACTGATAGGATCTGCTTCCTCGGCTACTGGACACCATTAGCTTCAGAGGGGGTGAACACAGGTTCGTCCTGGGCGTCCACCCCCGGAGCCACGCCGCCGTTCTCCTCACAGAGCCAGAAGAACAGAAGCAAGAAGACGTCTCAGGCGGCAGAAGCCTTCAGCTTCACAGAGGTAACGCACAGCACTGCAGCTGTGCGTCATTGCTCCACATCACCTCACACACTCCGGTCACTGTATGGGTGCAGGGCAGAAATAATAACACCTCTTAGATGGCAAATAGGTATATACATGTACAGCTGGGCACTGTACATGTATATAATTCAGCCCCCGCCATTTTACACGATTTTGAGCGGGACAGAAGCCCGCCGCCGAGGGGGCGGGGCTTCTCCCTCAGCACTCACCAGCGCCATTTCTCTCTCCACAGAACGCTGAGAGGAAGATCCCCGGACTCTCCCCTGCTTACACACGGTGAGTGGAGTTGTTGACGACATGAGAAAGCCGGCAAATCAATTAGTGCCTGTTCAGGCGTCTCAGACACCCTCAGGGGCCCTAAAACGGCCGCTACCTCAGTGGGTCGACACGGATCCAGATACAGATACTGAATCTAGTGTCGACGGTGACGAGACAAACGTAATGTGGAGTAGGGCCACACGTTACATGATCACGGCAATGAAAGAGGCATTAAACCTTTCTGACACTACAAATACCTCAAAGGCGGGTATTATGTGGGGTGTGAAAAAACTGCCAATAGTTTTTCCTGAGTCTGAGGAAATAAATGAGGTGTGTGATAAAGCGTGGGTTTCCCCCGATAAAAAACAGCTAATTTCTAATAAGTTATTAGCACTATACCCTTTCCCGCCAGAGGTTAGGGCACGGTGGGAAACACCCCCTAGGGTAGATAAGGCGCTCACACGTTTATCTAAACAAGTAGCGTTACCGTCCCCTGATACGGCCACCCTCAAAGAACCAGCTGATAGGAGGCTGGAAAATATCCTGAAAAGTATATACACACATACTGGTGTTATACTGCGACCAGCAATTGCATCAGCCTGGATGTGCAGTGCTGGAGTCGCATGGGCGGATTCCCTGACTGAGAATATTGATACCCTGGATAGGGACAATATTCTGTTAACTATAGAACATTTAAAGGATGCATTGCTATATATGCGTGATGCGCAGAGGGATATTTGTACCCTGGCATCAAGACGGCTGGAAAATCCACCTTTTTACCCCAGGTTACTTCACATCAACAGAAAAAGACACAGTCTTTTCAAACTCAGTCCTTTCGTTCCCATAAGTACAAGCGAGCAAAAGGTCACTCTTTTCTGCCCAAGGGCAGAGGAAGAGGAAAAAGGCAGCACCATGCAGCCGCTTCCCAGGAGCAGAAGCCCTCCCCTGCTTCTGCCAAGTCTTCAGCATGACGCTGGGGCTTTACAAGCAGACTCAGACACGGTGGGGGCCCGTCTCAAGTATTTCAACGCGCAGTGGGCTCACTCGCAAGTGGATCCCTGGATTCTACAGGTAGTATCACAGGGGTACAAACTGGAATTCGAGGCGTTTCCTCCTCATCGGTTCCTGAAGTCTGCTTTACCAAAGTCTCCCTCCGACAGGGAGGCAGTTCTGGAAGCCATTCACAAGCTGTACTCCCAGCAGGTGATAATCAAGGTACCCCTCTTACAACAGGGGAAGGGGTATTATTCCACACTATTTGTGGTACCGAAGCCGGACGGCTCGGTGAGACCAATATTAAATCTAAAATCTTTGAACACTTACATAAAAAGGTTCAAATTCAAGATGGAGTCACTCAGAGCGGTGATAGCGAACCTGGAAGAGGGGGACTATATGGTGTCGCTGGACATCAAGGATGCTTATCTCCACGTCCCAATATATCCTTCTCACCAAGGGTACCTCAGGTTTGTAGTACAAAACTGTCATTATCAGTTTCAGACGCTGCCGTTTGGATTGTCCACGGCGCCTCGGGTCTTTACCAAGGTAATGGCCGAAATGATGATTCTTCTACGAAGAAAAGGCATCTTAATTATCCCTTACTTGGACGATCTCCTGATAAGGGCAAGAACCAAGGAACAGTTAGAAGTCGGAGTGGCACTATCTCAGGTAGTGCTAAGTCAGCACGGATGGATTCTAAATATTCCAAAATCGCAGCTGATTCCAACGACACGTCTACTGTTCTTAGGAATGATTCTGGACACAGTCCAGAAGAAGGTGTTTCTCCCGGAGGAGAAGGCCAGGGAGTTATCCGAGCTAGTCAGGAACCTCCTAAAACCAGGACAGGTCTCAGTGCATCAGTGCACAAGGGTCCTGGGAAAAATGGTGGCTTCTTACGAAGCGATTCCATTCGGAAGATTCCATGCAAGAACTTTTCAGTGGGATCTACTGGGAAAATGGTCCGGATCGCATCTTCAGATGCATCAACGGATAACCCTGTCGCCAAGGACAAGGGTGTCTCTCCTGTGGTGGCTTCAGAGGGCTCATCTACTAGAGGGCCGCAGATTTGGCATTCAGGATTGGATCCTGGTAACCACGGATGCCAGCCTGAGAGGCTGGGGAGCAGTCACACAGGGAAGGAATTTCCAGGGCTTGTGGTCAAGCATGGAAACATCTCTTCATATAAACATTCTAGAACTAAGGGCCATTTACAATGCCTTAATTCAAGCAAAACCTCTGCTTCAGGGTCAGGCGGTGTTGATCCAGTCGGACAACATCACGTCAGTCGCCCACATAAACAGACAGGGCGGCACGAGAAGCAGGAGGGCAATGGCAGAAACTGCAAGGATTCTTCGCTGGGCGGAAAATCATGTGATAGCACTGTCAGCAGTGTTCATTCCGGGAGTGGACAACTGGGAAGCAGACTTCCTCAGCAGACACGACCTTCACCCGGGAGAGTGGGGACTTCACCCAGAAGTCTTCCACCAAATTGTAAACCGTTGGGAAAGACCAAAGGTGGACATGATGGCGTCACGTCTAAACAAAAAACTGGACAGATATTGCGCCAGGTCAAGGGACCCTCAGGCAATAGCAGTGGACGCTCTGGTAACGCCGTGGGTGTACCAGTCAGTGTATGTATTCCCTCCTCTGCCCCTCATACCGAAAGTATTGAGAATCATAAGAAGGAGAGGAGTAAGAACTATACTCGTGGTTCCGGATTGGCCAAGAAGGTCTTGGTACCCGGAACTTCAAGAGATGCTCACGGACGAACCGTGGCCTCTACCTCTAAGACAGGACCTGCTACTGCAGGGGCCTTGTCTGTTCCAAGACTTACCGCGGCTGCGTTTGACGGCATGGCGGTTGAACGCCGGATCCTGAAGGACAAGGGCATTCCAGAAGAAGTCATCCCTACTCTGGTAAAAGCCAGAAAGGAAGTTACCGCAAAACATTATCACCGCATTTGGCGTAAATATGTTGCGTGGTGTGAGGCCAAGAAGGCCCCTACACAGGAATTTCAACTGGGTCGTTTCTTGCATTTCCTGCAAACAGGACTGTCTATGGGCCTAAAATTAGGGTCCATTAAGGTTCAAATTTCGGCCCTGTCGATATTCTTCCAGAAAGAACTGGCTTCAGTACCTGAAGTTCAGACATTTGTGAAAGGGGTGCTGCACATACAGCCTCCTTTTGTGCCTCCAGTGGCACCTTGGGATCTCAATGTTGTGTTGAGATTTCTAAAATCACACTGGTTTGAACCATTGTCTACGGTAGATTTAAAATATCTCACGTGGAAGGTGTCGATGCTGTTGGCCTTGGCTTCAGCTAGGCGTGTGTCAGAATTGGCGGCTTTATCATGTAAAAGCCCTTACCTAAATTTTCATTCTGACAGGGCGGAATTGAGGACTCGTCCTCAATTTCTACCTAAGGTGGTTTCTGCATTTCACATGAACCAACCTATTGTGGTACCTGCGGCTACTAGGGACTTAGAGGACTCTAAGTTGCTGGACGTTGTCAGGGCCTTGAAAATATATGTTTCCAGGACGGCTGGAGTCAGGAAAACTGACTCGCTGTTTATCCTGTATGCACCCAACAAGCTGGGTGCTCCTGCTTCAAAGCAGACGATTGCTCGTTGGATTTGTAGTACAATTCAGCTTGCACATTCCGTGGCAGGATTGCCACAGCCAAAATCAGTAAAAGCCCATTCCACAAGGAAAGTGGGCTCATCTTGGGCGGCTGCCCGAGGGGTCTCGGCTTTACAACTTTGCCGAGCAGCTACTTGGTCAGGGGCAAACACGTTTGCTAAATTCTACAAATTTGATACCCTGGCTGAGGAGGACCTGGAGTTCTCTCATTCGGTGCTGCAGAGTCATCCGCACTCTCCCGCCCGTTTGGGAGCTTTGGTATAATCCCCATGGTCCTTACGGAGTCCCAGCATCCACTTAGGACGTTAGAGAAAATAAGATTTTACTTACCGATAAATCTATTTCTCGTAGTCCGTAGTGGATGCTGGGCGCTCATCCCTAGTGCGGATTGTCTGCAATACTTGTATATAGTTATTGTTACAAAAAATTCGGGTTATTATTGTTGAGCCATCCTTTCAGAGGCTCCTTTAAATTTATCATACTGTTAACTGGGTTCAGATCACGAGTTGTACGGTGTGATTGGTGTGGCTGGTATGAGTCTTACCCGGGATTCAATATCCTTCCTTATTATGTACGCTCGTCCGGGCACAGTATCCTAACTGGCTTGGAGGAGGGTCATAGGGGGAGGAGCCAGTGCACACCACCTGATATCTCAAGCTTTTATTTTGTGCCCTGTCTCCTGCGGAGCCGCTATTCCCCATGGTCCTTACGGAGTCCCAGCATCCACTACGGACTACGAGAAATAGATTTATCGGTAAGTAAAATCTTATTTTCACGGCTGTATCACTGGCAGCATAATAGACACATTAAATAAATATACCAGGTTCACTTCTATAGTAACAAGACATATATTCATAGATACAATAAATAAAGCCACCGCGCTATTAGACCGGGATACAGGCTCCGTCAAGTGTGCAAGTTACTTCACTTTCCGTATTTCTTTGAATAGTGTTTGTTGCGTGGGTTTCCCCATTGAAATTCAATGCCTTCAATTGGTCAGCAAAGTAAAAGTGTCCTCAAAGGAAACATGCTACTGAGCTAAGGGTCCCCCTAGATGACAGTGGCTGAATGGCCTTAGTCAATTCTGTTTAATCATATGGCTTGCCACACTAGTGAAGTGATGGGAGCCTTGGAGATTTCCTTCTTGGATCACTTAAGTTTATTTAAATATCTATTAAATGGGGGGGGGGACAGTTGTCTGCTTCTGTCACTTGTTTATTAATTTTATTGGGGTTTCTATAGCTAGTGCCCTACTCCAGAGAAAAGCACCATCCATTATACCCTCTGCTATATTATTTGGTGGCTAAACCAGACTTCGAGACTCAAGCCCACAAGTATGCAAGCCACTAAGCTGTGTCTGCCTCTGCCACGTGACTGGCCTTTATGAACAATGCATGCTGACAGTGTCAGCAAAGGCTTATATGATATGCCAGTGTGCAAAACAGGTACAAAAATATAGTGTATAGATTGTTTAAAGAAGGGGGTCCCCAAATCGGTATCTTGCTTAGGGCCCAATGAAGTCTAAATCAGCCTCTGCTTTGAGGGAAATGTAGGAAACCTTCTACAGAATGAATACGTGGAGAAGTTGCCCAAAGCAGCCAGTCAATTTCTAGCTATCGTTTATCAAGGACATTCTATAAAATAATAGCAGTAGCTGATTGATTTGATACCCTCAAAGCCACTAGAGGGAGGAATAGCCAAGACTTGACTTTGGTAATCCATACAAACTAAGGACCTGATACGGAGTGACTACCGCACTGGCTACAGTAGTGTAGTGTATCTTCTTTGAAATCGCTCTGTGCATGCCATGGTTTTAACACTCACATTGTCCAGTACATGCTGGAGAACCTCAGCTTGGCAGAACAACAAACATCAATAAACAGGCATGAAAATCCAAAGTCTGTTGCGTGATGAAATTAAGATAAGTTATCACTAGGTATCACCTCTATGTCCAGTTATATTATACTTACCCATCATGCTAAAATGCATTTTTATATTGAATTACAGTACATCCATGGATTGGTCATCTCTCCCAGATTTAGGACATCTGTCAATTCACAGTAAAGATGAGTTTGTATTAGACATTAGCAATTTAACAGTGTAGGCAGAAACTCTTCCAGAATACACTCTGACACAGGGATGGCCATCGGTTTGCTCACCTTCAATGGTTACTATTGGTGGTGAAACAGTGAGTGACCATCAATGATAACAAACTATGCAATGGATTACCATTAATTGTTTCACCCATCAATGGTCATCCCTGCTCTTTTACTGGCTGGCCTGTAGGCCAATCAGAACCAGGGAGCGTGGCTTCATGATTTGGAGCTAGGCTCCATCTCCTGGCACTACCTAGGGGGAAAAAACAAACATTGGGTGGTATCCTATTAGCAGCGGTACTTTAGCGCTGCTAATAGGATCGCCAGGGGTGATCCTATTAGCCCTGATGCCAGCATCCTTTTCTCCCAATGCCGGCACTTGTCTGGGATTATGACTCAGGTGCCTGAGGCACCCACTGGATCATGTGTTTTCGTGCAATTGCAGGTCCAATTACGGCTGATTAAAACAGCCTCTAATTGGATACCGCGATAATCACCATCGGCCATAAATCAAGATATCCGTTCATTTTGAACAGCTGAAGCAGCATCAAGGCTAATAGGGGGGCTCTGTACCATCAATGATGGAGAACCCTACCCTGACAGACAAAAGACAATGAGAATGCACTATTCAATCTGATGTAGATTTTATTTATAAATAAATAATCACCATTCACAAAATATAATTGATACTGGCCAGCATCACATAAAACATTAAAAAACAACAATAAAAAATAACAATAAAAAATCCTCCTCTATAATTCTAAAAAAGCAGTAATACTAGGCTCTTATTGTGTACTTTTTCAATTATACCATGGATTAGTAATATAATGTACTTCATGCATATGATTTAGAAGCAAGAGACAACCTAAAAATCTACCAGAGTCTCCTTCATATGATCCTCAATTAATTGTATTCCACATTAACCATTTGAGTACTCAGTGGGATTTTTGCATGCTTATTATTCTCAAGCAGATCATGCATTAAAAACTTGTGTCCATATAATCAATCGTCCATTTGGTAGCAATAGCAAAGCATATGATTAGTTTGCGATATGCTTAATAGCCTTTCTCACAGCTTATTAGTAGTGGTTAAACAGTTCATGCATTTAGTGTAGCCTTAATACAGACAGTCCATGTCTTTCACACATAAATAGCCATAAAATTAATGGTATACCATACAGCGTGCCTCTGTTGTATTCACGGTATTTGCAGTGTCCCTCCTGGCTGGTGCTCTCACCATCAGCCTTATCCGGAGTTCGTGGGCAATCACTGGGCAACAGAATTCCCCTGGCACTGGGGGTTTGTGATCAGCCGGCCATCTGGTGAGTTGGATTATGGCCGTGATCCGTTTAAATAGAGATCATGACAGACGCGTTTCCCCGCCTTATCCTAAGTGTCTTCGGCTTTCTCAGTGACCGGACGGTTCGGTAAGGCCCATTTTAAATCTCAAGTCGTTGAACCCGTACTTATGGGTGTACAAGTTCAAGATGGAGTCTCTGAGAGCGGTAATCTCAGGTCTGGAGGAGGGGGAATTATTGGTGTCTCTGGATATCAAGGATGCGTACCTTCATATTCCGATTTGGCCACCTCATCAGGCTTATCTAAAGTTTCCAGGCCCTGCCATTTGGCCTCTCTACGGCACCAAAGGTGTTCACCAAGGTAATGACGGAGATGATGTTTCTCCTCCGCAAACAGGGAGTGAACATAATACCATACCTGGACGATCTGCTGATAAAAGCACCATCCAGGGAGAGGTTATTAGTCAACATTGCTCTCTCAACCCGACTACTCCATGATCACGGATGGATTTTGAACCTACCAAAATCTCATCTGGAACCAACACGGAGGCTTCCGTTTCTGGGGATGATATTGGATACGGAGGCGCAGAAGGTATTCCTTCCATTGGGAATAGCATTGGTGATCCAGTCAATGGTGCGGGATGTTCTAAGACAAACCCGGACATCGGTGCATCTATGCATGCGCCTTCTGGGAAAGATGGTAGCCGCTTACGAGGCGCTGCAGTACGGAAGGTTTCACGCAAGGCCCTTCCAACTGGATCTGTTGGACAAATGGTCCGGATCGCATCTTCACATGCACCAGAGGATCCGTCTGTCATCAAAAAAGCCAGGATTTCTCTTCTGTGGTGGCTTCAGACTTCTCACCTGACCGAGGCCCGAAGGTTCGGGATTCAAAATTGGATTCTGCTAACCACAGACGCAAGCCTCAGAGGTTGAGGAGGAGTCACCCAGGGGGAACAGTTCAAAGGAAAATGGTCAAGTCAGGAAGCCATTCTTCCAATCAACATTCTGGAACTAAGGGCCATATACATTGCATCTTCTTCAAGATCAAGCCATTCAGGTTCAGTCGGCCAATGCGATGGCAGTAACGTACATAAACCGACAAGGCGGAACGAAGAGCAGAGCAGCAATGTCGGTGGTATCACGGATTCTCCTCTGGGCAGAAAGACACGCTGTGGCATTGACCGCGATCTTCATTCCTCAGCAAAAATGACCTCCACTCAGGAGAGTGGGGCCTTCACCCGGAGGTGTTCGGGTGCTTGACACGTCAGTGGGGAATGCCACAAATCGACATGATGGCCTCTCGTCTCAACAAGAAGCTCAAGTGGTATTGTTCCAGGTCGAGGGACCCGCAAGCAGTGGCAGTGGATGCTCTGGTGACTCCATGGGTCAACCAGATGGTGTACGTGTTTCCACTACTCCCATTGATCCCAAAGATTGTCAAAAGAATAAAAAGGGAAAAGTTTCAAGCAATTCTCATTGCTCCGGACTGGCCAAGAAGGGCCAGGGAAGCGGATCTACTGGAGATGCTCCTAGAGGACCCATGGCTTCTACCTCTTCGCGAGGACCTTCTCCAACAGGGGCCATTTGTCTATCAAGACTTACCACGGCTACTTTGGCAGCATGGAGGTTGAGCGTCAAATTCTAGCCCGGAATGGGATCCCGGATAGGGTTATTCCAACCCTGATCCAAGCCAGAAAGGGGGTAACGTCTAAACATTACCACCGTATTTGAAACAAATGCGTCTCTTAGTGTGAGTACAGGAAATTTCCTGCGGTGGAATTTCAACTGGGACGTTTTCTCCTTTTTCTACAGTCACGTGTGGATGTGGGCCTACGTTTGGGCTCCATAAAAGTCCAGATTTCGGCCTTATCCATTTTCTTCCAGAAACAATTGGCTTCTCTCCCTGAGGTTCAGACATTTTTGAAGGGGGTTCTGCACATCCAACCTCCCTTTGTGCCTCCTACTGCACTTTGGGATCTCAACATGGTGTTGCAGTTCCTGCAATCGGAATGATTTGAGCCTTTACAGGACGTTGACGTCAAGTTCTTACGTGGAAGGCCGTCACGCTGTTGGCCTTGGCTTCTGCGAGGCGTGTGTCGGAGCTGGGGGTGTTGTCTCACAAAAGCCCCTATTTGATTTTTCATGAAGATAGGGCTGGACTCAGAACTCGTCAGCAATTTCTTCCAAAGATGGTGTCTGCGTTTTATATCAACCAACCTATTGTGGTTCCGGTGGTTACCGACCCCTCTGCTACTTCAAAGTCCTTGGATGTTGTGAGGGCTTTAAAGATCTATGTGAAGTGGACAGCTCATCACAGAAAATCTGACTCGCTGTTTGTTCTCTATAATCCCAATAAAATTGGGTGTCCTGCTTCAAAGCAGACAATTGCACGAAGGATCAGGCTTACTATCCAGCATGCTTATTCCATGCCAGGTTTGCCGTTTCCAAAATCTGTACAGGCCCACTTGACTAGATCGGTGGGTTCTTCCTGGGCGGCTGCCCAGGGTGTCTTGGCTTTACAGCTCTGCCGAGCAGCTACTTGGTCAGGTTCGAACACGTTTGCTAAGTTCTACAAGTTCGATACTTTGGACTCTGAGGACCTTCAGTTTGGTCAATCAGTTCTGCAGGAACCTCAGCACTCTCCCACCCGGTTTGGGAGCTTTGGTACATCTTCAAGGTACTAACGTGGACTCCAGTAACCTCTAGGACGTAAGAGAAAATAGGATTTTAATTACCTACCGGTAAATCCTTTTCTCGTAGTCCGTAGAAGATACTGGGCGCCCACCCAGTGCCTCGTTTCTTCCTGCACTGTTACTTGGTTAAGTATTGTTGGTTCAGCAGTTGCTGTTCCTGATTTAAAGTTTGGTTAGCATGGCTTTCCTCTAGTTAGTGTGCTGGTTCGGAATCTCACTGCTATCCTTTTATATCCTTTTCTCAAAGTATGTCCGTCTCCTCGGGCACAGTTTCCTAGACTGAGTGTGGTAGGAGGGGCATAGAGGGAGGAGCCAGCCCACACTATCAATTTCTTAAAGTGCCCATGGCTCCTATTGGACCCGTCTATACCCCATGGTACTAATGTGGACCCCAGTATCCTCTACAGACTACGAGAAAAGGATTTACCGGTAGGTAATTAAAATCCTATTTCTTTTACGTCCTAGAGGATGCTGGGGACTCCGTAAGGACTATGGGGTATAGACAGGCTCCGCAGGAGACATGGGCACTCTAAAGACTTTAGAATGGGTGTGCACTGGCTCCTCCCTCTATGCCCCTCCTCCAGACCTCAGTTAGATCCTGTGCCCAGAGGAGACTGGGTGCACTGCAGGGGAGCTCTCCTGAGTATCTCTGAAAAATACTTTTTGTTAGGTTTTTTATTTTCAGGGAGCACTGATGACAATAGGCTCCCTGCATCGTGGGACTGAAGGGAGAGAAGCAGACCTACTTGAATGATAGGCTCTGCTTCTTAGGCTACTGGACACCATTAGCTCCAGAGGGTCGGAACGCAGGTCTCACCCTCGCCGTTCGTCCCGGAGCCGCGCCGCCGTCCTCCTCACAGAGCCGGAAGATAGAAGCCGGGTGAGTATTAAGAAGAAAAGAAGACTTCACAGGCGGCAGAAGACTTCAGATCTTCACCGAGGTAACGCTGCGCGCCATTGCTCCCACACAGACACACACAGCGGGCACTGTAAGGGTGCAGGGCGCAGGGGGGACGCCCTGGGCAGCAATAAAAACCTCTAGGGACACTGGCATGTAAAGTAGATACTGCGGAGGCAGTATATTAATAAACCCCCGCCAGTATAAATAATTTGAGCGGGACCGAAGTCCACCGGTGAGGGGGCGGGGCTTGGTCCTCCAGCACTAACCAGCGCCATTTTCTCCACAGCACACTGCAGAGAAGCTGGCTCCCCGGACTCTCCCCTGCTGAACAAGGTTGCAGAGGGCAAAAAAGAGGGTGGGGGGGGGGGGGGGCACATTTCATTGGAGCAGTGAGTGTATTTATATAAAAGCGCTGTACTAACTGGGATTTTATTCCAGTGTCCGGTGGCGCTGGGTGTGTGCTGGCATACTCTCTCTGTGTCTCTGCAAAGGGCCTTATTGGGGGACTGTCTCCATATAGATACATCCCTGAGTATGTGGGAGTGTCGGTACATGTGTGTTGGCATGTCTGAAGCGGAAGGCTCATCTAAGGAGGAGGTGGAGCAGATGATTGTGGTGTCTCCGTCGGCAACGCCGACACCTGATTGGTTAGATATGTGGAATGTTTTAAATGCAAATGTGGCTTTATTACATAAGAGATTGGACAAAGCAGAGTCCAGGGATAAAACAGGGAGTCAATCAATGGCTTTGACTGTGTCACAGGGCCCTTCAGGGTCTCAAAAACGTCCCCTGTCCCAAGTAGCAGACACTGATACCGACACGGATTCTGACTCCAGTGTCGACTACGATGATGCGAGGTTACACCCAAGGGTGGCCAAAAGTATTCAATATATGATTATTGCAATAAAAGATGTTTTACATATCACAGATGACCCCTCTGTCCCTGACACGAGGGTATGCATATTTAAGGAAAAGAAACCTGAGGTAACCTTTCCCCCATCTCATGAGCTGAACGCGTTATTTGAAAAAGCTTGGGAAACTCCAGACAAAAAACTGCAGATTACCAAGAGGATTCTTATGGCGTATCCTTTCCCTGCACAGGACAGGTTACGGTGGGAATCCTTGCCCAGGGTGGACAAGGCTTTAACACGCTTGTCCAAGAAGGTGGCGCTACCATCTCCAGAGACGGCGTCCCTCAAGGATCCTGCTGATCGCAGACAGGAAACTACCTTAAAATCAATTTATTCACATACGGGTGCTTTGCTCAGACCGGCAATAGCATCGGCTTGGGTTTGTAGTGCGGTAGCAGCTTGGACAGATACCTTGTCAGCTGACATTGATACCATTTTATTGACCTTAGGCCACATTAAAGACGCAGTCTTATATATGAGATACGCTCAGAGAGACGTTGGGCTACTAGGTTCAAGAGCCAACGCCATGGCGATTTCTGCTAGGCGAGCCCTGTGGACCCGCCAATGGACGGGTGATGCCGACTCAAAGAGGCATATGGAAGTTTTGCCTTATAAGGGTGAGGTGTTATTTGGGGAAGGTCTCGCGGACCTGGTTTCCACAGCTACCGCGGGTAAATGTACTTTCTCTAACGTCCTAGAGGATGCTGGGGACTCCGTAAGGACCATGGGGAATAGACGGGCTCTGTAGGAGATAGGGCACTTTAAGAAAGCTTTGGATTCTGGGTGTGCACTGGCTCCTCCCTCTATGTCCCTCCTCCAGACCTCAGTTTTACACTGTGCCCAGAGGATGAAGGGCGCACTGCAGGGAGCTCTCTTGAGTTCTTTGCTACAGAAAGCATTTTTGTTTGGATTTTTACTTTTTTCACAGGGAGCACTGCTGGCAACAGGCTCCCTGCATCGAGGGACTGAGGAGAGAGGGGCAGACCTACTTAACTGATAGGATCTGCTTCCTCGGCTACTGGACACCATTAGCTTCAGAGGGGGTGAACACAGGTTCGTCCTGGGCGTCCACCCCCGGAGCCACGCCGCCGTTCTCCTCACAGAGCCAGAAGAACAGAAGCAAGAAGACGTCTCAGGCGGCAGAAGCCTTCAGCTTCACAGAGGTAACGCACAGCACTGCAGCTGTGCGTCATTGCTCCACATCACCTCACACACTCCGGTCACTGTATGGGTGCAGGGCAGAAATAATAACACCTCTTAGATGGCAAATAGGTATATACATGTACAGCTGGGCACTGTACATGTATATAATTCAGCCCCCGCCATTTTACACGATTTTGAGCGGGACAGAAGCCCGCCGCCGAGGGGGCGGGCTTCTCCCTCAGCACTCACCAGCGCCATTTCTCTCTCCACAGAACGCTGAGAGGAAGATCCCCGGACTCTCCCCTGCTTACACACGGTGAAGGGAGTTTAAAAAGAGAGGGGACACATAATTGGCGGATAAAGTATAATACAGCGCTGCTGGGGAAAAGCACTCTGTGTTGGTCTCCAGGTTGTTGCGCTGGGGTGTGTGCTGGCATACTCTCTCTCTGTCTCTCCAAAGGGCCTTTCAGGGGATACTGTCTTCAGAAAAAGTTCCCCTGGGTGTGTGCAGTGTGTCGGTACGTGTGTGTCGACATGTTTGATGAGGAAGGCTCACTTAATGTGGAGGGGGAGTGCTTGATTGTCAGGTCGCCGTCGGCAACGCCGACACCGGACTGGGTGGATATGCTGAATGTCTTGAATGCAAATGTAAATCTCCTGCTTAAAAGATTAGACAAAGCTGAAGCTAGGGATCAGTCAGGTAGCCAGTCCGTGCCTGTCCCTGTGGTGCCAGGACCTTCAGGGCCTCAAAAGCGCCCCATATCCCAGGTCGCTGACACAGATACCGACACAGATACTGACTCTAGTGTCGACTATGAGGATGCAAAATTACAGCCGAAGGTGGCAAAAGGTATTAGGTACATGATTATTGCCATAAAAGAGGTTTTGCATATCACGGAGGAACCCCCTGTCCCTGACACGAGGGTTCACATGTATAAAGGGAAAAAGCCTGAGGTCACGTTTCCGTCCTCATTTGAGCTAAGCGAATTATGCGAAAAGGCTTGGGAATCTCCGGATAGGAGACTCCATGTTCCCAAAAGGATTCTCATGGCGTATCCTTTTCCACAGAAGGATCGGATACGATGGGAATCTGCGCCTAAAGTAGACAAGGAGCTGACACGCTTATCCAAGAAGGTGGCACTGCCTTCTCCGGATACTGCTTCCCTCAAGGATCCTGCTGATCGCAAGCAGGAAATTACCATGAAGCACATTTACACACATTCAGGAACTATAGTTAGGCCGGCCATGGCGTCGGCCTGGGTTTGTAGTGCTGTCGTGGCATGGGCAGACTCCTAATCTACGGAGATGGACACCTTAGATAGGGATACCATTCTAATGACCATGGAGCATATCAGAGATGCTGCCTTGTATATGAGGGATGCTCAGAGAGACATTTGTTTACTAAGCTCTAGAATAAACGCTTTGTCTATTTCTGCTAGGCGGCTCTTGTGGACCCGACAGTGGATGGTAGACGCCGACTCGAAGCGGCATATGGAGTCATTGCCTTACAAGGGGGAGGAGTTGTTTGGAGAAGGCTTCTTGGACCTAGTCTCTACTGCTACGGCCGGTAAATCGAATTTTTTACCTTATGTTCCCCCGCAGCATTGTAAGAAGGTACCACATTATCAAATGCAGTCCTTTCGTTCCAATAAAAACAAGAAGGTACGAGGATCGTCCTTCGTTGCCAGAGGTAAAGGCAAGGGAAAAAAGCTGCAAGTTCCCAGGAGCAGAAGTCCTCCCCTACTTCCGCAAAGTCCACAGCATGACGCTGGGGCTTTCCGGGGGGGGGGGGGGGAGGGGGGTCAGATCAAGTGGGGGCACGTCTTCGTCTTTTCAGCCACGTCTGGGTTCAATCACAGGTGGATCCCTGGGCAATAGAGATTGTTCCCAGGGATACAGACTGGAATTCGAAGACATGCCCCCCTCGCCGGTTTTTCAAATCGGCTCTGCCGGCTTCCCCGTCAGAGAGGGAGCTAGTGTTAGCGGCAATTCACAAATTGTACATTCAACAGGTGATAATCAAGGTTCCTCATCTCCAGCAAGGAGAGGGTTATTATTCATCCCTGTTTGCGGTACCGAAACCGGACGGTTCGGTCAGACCCATTCTAAATCTAAAATCCCTGAACCTGTACTTGAAGAGGTTCAAGTTCAAAATGGAATCGCTCAGAATGGTCATCGCCAGCCTGGAGGGAGGGGATTGGATGGTGTCCCTGGACATAAAGGATGCGTACCTTCATGTTCCGATTTTCCCCCCTCACCAGGCGTTTCTGAGATTTGCAGTACAGGATTGTCACTACCAATTTCAGACGTTGCCGTTTGGTCTTTCCACGGCCCCGAGAATTTTCACCAGGGTAATGGCGGAAATGATGGTGCTCCTGCGCAAGCAGGGAGTCACAATTATCCCGTACTTTGGACGATCTCCTTATAAAGGCGAGATCTCGGGAGAAGTTGCTGGACAGCGTTTCTCGGTCCGTGAAGACGTTGCAGATGCACGGCTGGATTCTCAATTTACCGAAATCCCAGCTAGTACCTGCAACGCGTCTGACCTTTTTGGGCCTGATTCTAAACACATACCAAAAAAGAGTTTTTCTTCCGGTGGAGAAGGCTCAGGAGCTCATAGCCCTGGTCAGGAACCTTTTAAAGCCAAAAAAGGTTTTGGTGCATCATTGCACAAAGGTTCTGGGGAAGAGGGTGGCTTCATACGAGGCCATCCCCTTCGGCAGGTTCCATGCGAGGACTTTCCAATGGGACCTATTGGACAAATGGTCCGGGTCCCATCTACATATGCAGAAACGGATCACCCTGTCTTCCAGGGCCAGGGTATCTCTCCTGTGGTGGCTGCACAGTGCTCACCTCCTAGAGGGTCGCAGGTTCGGCATTCAGGACTGGATCCTGGTGACCACGGACGCGAGCCTCCGAGGTTGGGGGGCTGTCGCACTGGGAAGAAATTTCCAAGGTCTCTGGTCAAGCCTAGAGACTTGTCTCCACATCAATGTCCTGGAGTTAAGGGCCATTTACAACGCCCTACGCCAGGCGGAGGAGTGGCTTCAGAACAAACCAGTTCTGATTCAGTCGGACAATATCACGGCAGTGGCTCATGTAAACCTCCAAGGCGGCACAAGGAGCAGAGTGGCCATGGCAGAGGCGACCAGGATTCACACAGATCGTGGATCGGTGGGGACTGCCTCAAATAGACATGATGGCGTCCCATCTCAACAAAAAGCTAAAGAGGTATTGCGCCAGGTCAAGAGACCCTCAGGCGGTAGCGGTAGACGCTCTGGTGACACCATGGGTGTTCAGAGCGGTCTATGTGTTTCCTCCTCTGCCTCTCATACCCAAGGTGTTGAGATTAATAAGACTAAGAAGGGTCAGAACAATTCTCATTGTTCCAGATTGGCCAAGGAGGACTTGGTATCCGGATCTGC